>NC_141689.1:1931168868-1931439918 GCF_964263255.1 Lissotriton vulgaris | reverse complement strand
CAAAAATATTGTACTGTCTATTAGGAAACTCAAAGTGTGACTTTTTGCACTACACAGCGTACAACCTTATATTTATTTGTCAGTGGTGTTCTAATATCACTTCCTGTTTTTCCATCAATAATTACAGGCCGGGTTTTAGTCTGTGCAATGGGAACAAAAGGATGAAGTCAGGCTTCACATTAGCGAGCCGCAATTCAGCATTCGCCAGGCAGGCAGTGAACAGGGTGTCTTCTGGTCACCAACATTGATGGACGGAGCATCAGCTGGAATGGAGGAGTCCCGCTAATAAGAGGAATGGTTTGATGCATGCAACTTACAAAATTCAACAGGACAACTACAACAACATACAGATACAGTTTTCATTCTTTTCTAATTATCTTTTAATTAATGTTATTGCTGTGAACTTCTATGAGTGTGACTCTGCATTTCTTTGATCTCTATTCTCTGCTTCTAAATTCATCCTTACAGCCATTCTATAGGTTTTACTTCTGCTATTTTTTAAACCTAATTTAATGTAAGAAGTGTTTCTCTGAGTGCAGAGATAGGCAAGTGAAAACGATGCAGCCCTGTACTGTCGCATTCTTTCATTCACGGTTGTCGAAAGTACTACTTACTTTTCAGTAACCATGCATACAGTAGTGCATGCACTTCCTTTATGTCACTTAAAAGATTTATGGTTAGCTTTGTACCCAAAGATTTCTTTATCTTCAATTATTGTTTGTCCATGCTGTGCTTTTTTTTCTTCTCTCAACAAAACTTTCCCCAAATCCCCCATTCCCATCCATTTACCAAACCCTAACCCTCTTCCCCCGGGCTGTGTGGTTTTGATTGATGTGTGACTAAATGACAGCAATAATTCCACACACTTGCTGGGGAGGATAAGGTCATAGCAACAGGCTGGTGAAGGAATCCAAGGATATATTCTATTCTTACTCGGCTTGACAGTCAGTCACTATTGGCAAATGAAAGCAGATCAACTTGATTGGTCATCAAGAACATCCTCCTCCTAGACGTAGCAAATTATTACGCTGCTGTGTCCTTCACCTTCGGTACTATTTCTTGTAGTCGTAGCCAATGTCAAAGAAATTCAACGCAAGTACTAGTTATACTTTCAATACTTTACCATTTGTTAGGCTGCATTGTGGCACTGTTCTAGTGTACTGTCACCTGCTATATTCTCTATCGTGCCGTTCTAATGCTACATGAAGGACAAACAAGGTTTCATTTTCTTGTTTTTTCATATGCTGCAACTGCCACTGTGTAACACCACTAGTACCAACGCAATGATGACATTTCATCTGCCCAGGATTGCCAACCTTAATCGCCATTTGCCGTGCAGCCAGCCCTGTGCCTAGCCCTATTTCCAAACACAAATTACAGGTAACATAAGCGTTTGGGGGGAGGAAGTATAATGGAGTATTAGGAGAGACAAGAGACTGACGCTAGTACTAGAAAAGTCCTAGGACTATTGAATTCGCTTACTCTGTGAGAGGCACTTAGTTTTGAAAACATTTGGGCAATTAATTACACAACTTGAATCAAGATGCCACTTAAGTTTCACGAAAACAAAGTTACTGTTAAACCCCAACCCACCAGCCTCAAAAGCAGTAAAAAAAACACGTATGCTAAGATAAAGTTTAAAGTATATTTATATCCCTGACAAAAATAATGTCCCGCAAGACCCAACCCACCCCCACTCCCTAACCCCAACGAATGTCCGTGAAAAGTCCAAAAAACCCAACTCCCAATTCCCATCCCTCAGAAGTCTTTAAAAAAGGGGCAAGGGACAGTCTCCTCCTACCTCTGGCTGCTGCTGTTGACTTTCCGGGCCTGGTCGGAATGCTCCTTGCGGAGGGTCTCGAGCAGGGTTTTCGCATTGAGCAGCTCCTGCTCGAGGTAGGAAACCCTCAGGGAAAGGCGGTGCATCCGTTTTTTGCAACTGCTGTGGGGGGCAGCTGATTTCTTTGCTGCTCGGCGGTGGTGGGTGGTTGCGGTACCCCGGCTCCGTACAGCTGGAGACCTGCTGCACTGACTGGGTGACCCAGGGAGCGTGGAGGAGGATGCAGCTGTGCCGGTAGATGTTGTTTTAGACTGCGTGTCTCCCTCCTCCTGGGCCACCAGCCGCTGATATTCAGCAACAGTGGCCTCCAGCCTCCGTTGCTGGGCCCGTCTAGCCAGCTCCTTCTGGGTTGGTTTGGAAGGAGCATCTATATGAAGAAAGAAAGACATAGTCTGTAACCAATGCTCTTTAAGATTAACACAAAATGATTCAGCAGAAAGTTATGTCACAGTAGAACTAGCAACTTCCAAGTGCAGTACATAACTATTGTGGCCAGTATCTATCTAACCTCCCACTTCTTTAACCTTTCTCTAACATTAGTGGGAGTTTAAGGAATTAATTCTACGAACACTATGGACTCACTCCATTAGAGTCGACTATGACAGTACACCAGTCTTATTCTTCTTCTTCTCTCTTGTTTAGCAAAATTGGTACGTTAACTTCTGCAAGCCGGCATAATGTCAGCGCAGTCAACTTGCACCCGAGAAAAAAAGACGCCCGCCATGATGAGTGAGACAGACTTGCGTTACTGTACCAGTCCAGTACATGCAGGTGGTGATGCTCTTACTTTTCTATTACGGGTGGCACTGAGAATACTCTGTTACAAGGGCTACTGCTTATTTAATTTAACTTTCACCCTACAGTGCCAATGAATACTAGAAAAATAAAATGAAGAAGATAAATATTCTGATTATCTATCACTGCACATGGTATGTATTTGCTTACATATGGGATGACTTTAGGTGCTTTGCTTTTTATTGAGTGAACAGTGATACATCCACACATGAATGACTGAGTTCTACTAAACTTATTAACAGAGGTAGTGAGTGGCCATCGTAATAGCCGGATATATGCTGTGCTTGCAATACAAACTACTGCTACTATTCATGGTAGTATTCGGACAAAATTACAGCTTCTTTTCCTTGCCTTCCTACACTGGGACGGACCTGCGGGTGCGGTGTTACATGCTCTTCAAAGTAACACTTAGTTCATCCAGTGACCGTCTACTCTCTCTAGATACACATATGCTATCTAAGAGTCAGATAGTACCATGATCCAGGCATCCATCCATTCAAACTATGGGCCACATTAGGATTGCGGATTTCCCGCATCCTCCGGGCCGGCGGAATCCACCGCCGGCCCGGATGATGCAGGAAATCCGCAGCGGACTGAAAAAGACCCCCCGCCAGATTAGGATGGCTGGGGGATCGTTTTTCATTCCGCAGCTTTTCCGCCGCGGTCGCCTCCCGTCCATGGCGGAAAAGTACTAACATGGCTGGGGGTGTCTATCAGACACCCCCAGCCATATTAGGATGTCTGGAGGAACATGCCTTTACACGGCGGCAATTCTGCCGTGCAAAGGCATACATATTTTTGTTTGGGAGCCCGTTGCGGGCCCCCAGAGGTGAAGGGGGGTGGGGGGTGCACATGGGGGGTACCTATTGTACCCCCCTGCATTTGCCTGCACAAAGCGGTAGGCACCCCCCGGTGCCTGCCGCTTTGTGCATGCAAATGCACAACTTATATTTTTATCATTGCGGCGGTGCTGCTTCAAGCAGCACCCGCCGCAATGATAAAAATACAGGATGTGACCACCAGGATGGCGGTCACATCCTAATTACCACGGAGGGACCGCCGCTGCCCCTGCGGACAGTCCTTCCTACTCTATGGTGGTGGACGGACTCAGGTCCGTCCGTCATCATAATAGGCCCCTAAATGTCAATCATTCTTCTTCATGTCTCTCAACTGGACAAACCTTACGTTTTCTTACAGGGAGCACACTATGCAGTCTGCAATCTCAATAAGTAAGGAATATAAGAGCTTACCACTGCCCGCCACTACCGTGGCAACCCGTACAGCAGTTTGGTCCGGCACTTCCACGCCTCCTCCCCAGAGCATTCCTCCTCCACCTCCGCGCTGGGCCCAGCACCAGATGTTTCACCTACAAAGTACATTTAAGAATGTTAGATTTCATAGATATACACCACTCAGTAGTATTTTGTCTAGGAATGAAGAAATGTGAATACAAAAACCAATCTAATAATTTGTGACTGTCTACTCTAAAGTAAAAATGTCCCTTTTTCTAGGGAAGGGTGTTGTCTTAATGCACTTTTTGGCACAACTGATGAATGTTTGCTTTTTAACACGCACCATTTTTCTCATAACAGACAGAAGCTTCACTTCTAAGAACAAATCTTCATAACTAGGACGAAGGGACAAATGATTCAGCACCAAAAAGAAAAATTAAAGTTCAAACCAGGTGAGGGCTCGGCTCGCCAACAATAAATGTGTGAACTAAAAAATTACTATAAGCACTTTTCCATTTTTAATCAACCGTTTATGTTTTATGACAAGCTTGATTTTAATAAATATTTGTACTTTTAATAAAGCTTTAAAACTTAAATAGACTCTGTGGTTTTTGGTCATGAGTGAATGAGCAAAAGGTTTTGCAATTTGCAAGCATGAGTCCGTGCCTCTGACACTTCTGGACTCTGACTCCGTACTCTTGTCCTGCGTTGGATAATCCTCATTGGGGATCAATCATCGATGAATTCGGGAGCTAAATGACTCTGCCACACTATCTAGTCAGTAAGGAGATTTGGGTTCTTCAAAGTCTGATATCACTGAGGTATGTGGAAAGTCTACCTGCGCCTTTTTTAATTGATAAACAATGCACTATTTAGTGTCCATAGTTCTGTTTGTGCAGATTTGTCCCTGCAACAGTAGTAGTGTGGATTGTCCTCCTATCCAAACCAAAAGTAAAGTAGTATCTTATTCTTTCTTGGTGGTCATTCACCTTTTTATTGTTGGTAAATGTCAAAGCATAAACATTTAGAAGACTTGAAAAGACATTATGGACAACCCCAGAGGACTGCACGCAGTGCATAGAGCTATTGCTGACTAGAATGGGAGTTTCGTTTTACACCTTTTGCCAAATGTGCAATCTTAGTTAGCTACACAGACAGACTAATAAGAATAATGTAGTAATACCACAGGGAGTCATAGTTGAGGCAGGATAAGAATTTAGATACAGTCTACAAGAAGATCAAAGACGATTTAGAAAAAATCGAATGAGGAATGCTAGGAAAAAATAGGTACTCTATATTAAAATTAACTTACCGGGGCCAGCAAAGGAGCCCTCGCCTTCCCGATCCTGGCCTAGTTCAGCAGCAGCAGCAGCCTCCTCCAATGCCCGCTTGCCCCTGGGGGGAGCTGATGTACAATATGAAAGAAAGAAAGACCAGAAAACATGGATTATATTTGTCAACCAAATCAAACATTTCAAAAGAACAATAACAAAATATTTTGGCGAAATAGAAAATAGACAACTATTCCACAGGATATATTGGTCGTAGTAGATATGTGGTCTACTACGATATTAGTATTGCTTGATTTGCAGACCGTCGACTTGGAAAGTTATGTAACTCACTAAACAAACTACTAAAAAGGTTTGCCTAGGACTGGCAGGCAGCAATCCGCAGAAGGCGAAGTGACAGACAGGGTCCATCGTGATTGCAGATCAGCGACAACACTAAAAAGTTTCCTATTACATTAACCAGTCATTAAAATACTCAAACTATCAATCCACCACCACTAATTCTTCTTATTGCCAGGTGTACAAAGGGAGGACTGGACTTGAGTCTGTAGGGGCAGATTTACAAGCCCCTTGTGGCTCTTTTGCTCCATTGTTGCGTGACTTTTGTGATGCAGCGGCAGAACAAAAGAGGTGCCATGGTGCGGCGCATATTAACAAGGTTATAAGTGAGGGGGTTACCCAATAGTAGTCACTGGGACCTGGGTTCAGTAGATACTAGGAGGAGGGGGTCCCAGTGTGAACAAGGAACATATAACACAATTCAATGAATGAATCAAAAACAATTATTTTGATCCGCAAAGTTTTATTCACTGTGGGATCCAGTGTAATGAATACACATAGCAAACAGTCAGCTGTATTTGAGGTCATACAGTGCCCCAGGAAGGAGAAGGGAACTGATAGTGAAGAGGTAAGGGAAGTGGTGGGATTGTGTGACAGTAAAATCAATCTTTCAATGAACTTTTCATGCTATAATTGGTATAGCAACAGCTGCCATGAAAGATGGCGACATTATTTTTGAAAAGGCATACGACACAAGGTACAGTGTATATACAAAATGTTGGCGTGAGGTTGCCGCAATCGGACAAACAGTCGACGTTTCAACCCTCTGAAAATGCAGGAAAAGTTAGCCTTGCTGCGGGGTCTTCATCAGGACCAGGGGCAGGGGCAGAGAACCACAGAGTAGGGAGTCCTCCGTGTGGTCTTGTGATGGATTAGGGTAACGACGGTAGTAAAGCTGAACCGATAGCGGCGTCATGCACTCAATCGGTGTTCGGTATGGGAGCTCCGTACGGAGCTCCCAGATTAAATCTAACCTAACGAACTTTGGATCAATTCCCCATGATGTCTGAATATACCGAACACCGATTGAGTGCATGACGCCGCTAACGAAATTATAGCATGAAAAATTCCTTCCTGGGGCACTGTATGACCTCAAATACAGCTGACTGTTTGCTATGCTATGTGAATTCATTACACTGGATCCCACAGTGAATAAAACTTTGCGGATCAAATTAATTGTTTTTGATTAATTCATTGAATTGTGTTATATGTTCCTTGTTCACACTGGGACCCCTTCCTCCTAGTATCATAATAACAAGGTGACGCATATGGGAGATGCATCACGTTGTAAAGCCCTGCGCCATCAGGGGGCGTTCCGGCGCAAGGGAGGGCGTTCCTGCTCAGGAACGCATCCTAAAAGTGGCTGAGGGAAATCTACAAGATTTCAATCAGTCACTTTTAGGACAATGATAGGTGACTCAAACCCTGCTCCTGCTTGAAGCAGACGTACGGCTTGACGCAGCATTGGGGAGATAGGGCACCCCAGAGCATTGCTGGAGCTGCGCTATCGTTGCGACGCAACTCCAGCAATGCGCCGCCTTTACGGCACAGATGCGTAATGCTTCTGTGACGTTTTGGGCCCATGGTGCGCCGTATTGTAAATACGGCGAACCATGGGTGGTGGTGACGTGGCGCACAATTACTGGGGCATCCCTGCTACTTTGCAGGGATGTGCCGGTAATTAAAAATCTGACCCTTATTGTCTAGCATTACGCAGTTCTTTAAACTACACTCATACATAATTTCTCAGGCCAATGAAACAACACAAAATCGAAAACAAATAAGCATAGTAGCAACACTACTGAGAAGGAGAGCAGTGCACCTGAAATGCACAGAAGATTTTGAAATATAATTTACCTACAATGTAATCAGCAGCATTATTGCTCTAGGTAAAAAACTAAAATTTGCAATATAATAACACACAGAGCAGGAGAAAACAGAGTAGTGAAGAAATAGCTACTACTACTCACCAAACCCGGGGATCTCAAGGCCGAGCAGGTCGATCAAGTCGATCAAGTCGCGTTCCCAGTCCTGGAGATCCGTCCAACGGTGGGTGGCCTGGTTGTAGGTGCGCCGGACCCGAGAGTGTTGGTACATGGCCCGGCACACCTTCTCCCACCGCTTCTGGCGCTCCCGGATCCCGTACCCCCTAGCGATCTTGCCGCCTGCCATGATGGTCCTGGGGAGGCGGCGCTGAGCATAAAAAACTAGTGCGGCCACCTCCTCCCCGCTGAAGATCTCCCGGGCTGTGACCTGCTCCCCCCTCAAACGCCCGCACGGGAGCCGGGCACGGGGTGCAGGACTCTTCCCCTTCTCAGGATGCTTCCCGGCTCCCTTTATAATGCTCTGGGCAGAAAGGAAAGTAAATAATAAAGAAGAACTAGAATGGGGAAGAAGAAAAGAGAAGAGTTTAAAAAAGTAGTTTAAAATTAACCAAAATTAGCAGAAAACACAAAAATATAGAGCTAGAAAAATAGAGGGATAGATAATAAGTAAAATAGATCAAAAAAAACTTCAAACAAGCAAAGGATGGCAGAGATTCAGAGAGGATACAGAAAGCATGCCCAGAACCATAGCAATGAATGAGAAACAAGATGGCCGCGCCCGTTCACGACCGCGTGGGTAAGTTCGCGTGAGATTTTCCTCATGATCACACGCGAACTTGTACTAGCGAGCCGCACACTTTGCGAGATTATATATCGCGCCTGGAAACGGAAATACGTCATGCACACAAGATGGCCGCTCCCGTGAACGACCGTGAGGGTAACTTTTCACCGTTGCGCTACAAGAGGCTCGCTAAAACGCACAAAACCTTGCGAACTAACACACCGCAAAAAAACAAATCGCATATTCGAACAAATTTGCGGCTTCCGAATTCGATCTCGTGCAAATTCGCGCCCCGCGAATCCAGCGAAATTGCAGAAAAACGAGTTTTGCAAAATTGAAAGCACTCAGCAGGTGCAAAACTTCAAACTCATCATTAGTAACCATTACCTGTAGTGCTTCCTGAGGAGCCCCTTCAGAGTTCAGTTGCCTACTTGCAACTATTCTATGACCCTGCTCTGACCCTCACAGCAGGCTCATAGAATAGCTACAAGTGGGCCAAAAAGGTCCTGTGAAAAAAAATTGCACTGCAACAGAAAGCAAATTACAGATAAGGAAGCAGGTGCCAGACTGGAAGTTTAAATTCAGTGACACATTAATCAACCCCAAATTAATTCATGTCAGTTGAAGCAGGGTAGGTGTGCTTGCTTTTCACCACCATAATCTACAGTGATGAACCAGAGGGTGGCAGTGATGTACCAGAGGATGGCATGGGTGAACCAGAGGGTGGCAGTGGTGAAACAGAGGGTGCTGTGAACCTGTGATGATGAACCAGACGTAGAAACAACATAGTCGCGGCCGTTGCGAGCCGACAAGTAAGTTCGCAATTGCAAACTGGTACAAAACCCTTGCGAACTGGCAGAAACCCTTGCAAACACAAAAAAATAAAAAATCTGCAAATTCGCGAGAGTTCGCGGATTTTGCGGATTGCGAATTCGCAAATACGCAAATTCACGAACCGCGAATTCGCAAAATTCGCCCATGCTTACCAATGAGTCAACAGATGATTCAACAATGGTTTAAGGTACAGGCGAGCCCCAGGAACCACAGCTGTGGGGGCAGCCATCAAACCCTAGACACACAACCAAACCCCAGCTGGGGCAGCAGGGTGACTCAGCAGGTCCTGCAGAAGAGTCTGAAGGGTAGAAATCCGAGCAGGAGAGACAAACACCACCCCCAACAAGGTGTCGAAAAGTCCCCCGATTACCTGAAGTCTGTGCACAGGAACCAGATGAGATTTTGCCAGATTCAGCTTGAACCCGAGACCCTCAAACATGGCCACCATTGCCTCCATTGCCAGATGAGCCTTAGGAAGGGAGGAAGCAGAGGCCATACAATCATCAATATAGGGAAACACAGAACACATCGGGTTTTGGTCCCAAGAACAGAGTTGAATAGAACCCCAGGCGCTGCTCGCCTCTGGAACCAGGACAGCAGCACCCTTTGACAACTAGAGGTCCATGCCTGACAAAATGGAAGACCTTTTCACAAGGCCTCTTGACAATGGGATAACCCGAAAACAGCCCAAAGGAGGCAGACCCTGAAACAGAATCCGGTAACCTAGACCAATGACCTGGTTGGAAATCAGACTTGACCAACGATTCAGGGACAAATTGAGTTGAGCCCCCACCCTGGCATAGTCACTTTTGTCTAGCACCCTGGGGCTACTGCTTCTGCTGAGTCCGGGATTTATAATGAAAAGCAGCCCCCTGACCATGGGCCCAACGAGGAAAGGGCTGACCAGAAGACAGAGCACCCTGAAACCCTGGAAAAAGGACTTCTTCTTCCGCACATTCTGAAAAGGTTTCAATGACTTATTCTCCTTCCCAGACCGCTGCACCTTCATGTTCAAATCGTCCCCAAAAATCTGGGGACCATCCAAAAGCAGTTTATGAATTAAGGCCTTCTGAGCAGCGTCAAAGTGACAAGTCTTTGCCCAGAGAGACCTCTGACCAGCTACCACTGCCTGGCAGCCAAAGAGAAAGCCCACAGTGTATCAAAAGTCACATCAGACAGAAAATGAGCCAAGACATCCATCTGCACCAAGATAGGAGTGGGATTCCCGTGATACTAAAGACAGTCAAACAACTTCTCAAAATCCTTGATAAGGACCTGCGAGGCATAGGCTAAGTAAGTGCTAGCCCGAACCCCAAAAGGAGAAGCAGCATTAGAACGCTGTAAAGCAGACTCCACCTTCCGTTCAACTGGGTCAGCATGGGAGGCCTCTTCCGAAAGACAAAGATGAAGAAGAAGCCATGGAGGACAAAATAGAATTTAGTTTAGGAACTTGAGGAAACTGGGCCTCAAACTTTCCCAGGAGATACTGCTTACCCAAAAAGCGAGGAATCCCCTGCTTGTCAATAAATTGTTGACCTTAAGCCAATTCCTAGGCAGTATGTCCATGACAAGGTACTTCACTGTGAGTAAAACCCCTCATCAGTCAACGACTTATGATCAAACCTCGGTATAGAAAAACAATGGTCCTCAAACAAATCATTAATTTGAGTAAAATCAATTACAACTTTCATGAATTCAGAGCTAAATAAATACCAGGCTCTTGGAGAAAACCGTAGTTCAACAGAGAAACCAACAAAAAACAAATGATGTGCAGCAACTGTTTAGAGTATAAAACAGAATCAATTTATTCCACTCAGTAAATATTTTCAAATTGACGCAATAATCTAATAAAAGGTTTCTCCAAAGGGAATGTGCAAAGTAGAGGGTGCTCAAAGGTTGGTGGGCGGGAAGATAATCCCAGAGTGAAATGAAGAAAAATAGGAAAGTTCAATGTGGGATTGATTCAACATATCAATCTGGTAGGCCTGGCCCATAATATTTTACAACGTATATTTACATCATTGTTAAAATCACAGATTGTTTATGTGAGGCACTTAATGGATAAGTGCTGGTGGGATCCAGGTAAAAGGGTATATATTCGTCGATTGGTTTGAGGACCATTGTTTTTCTATACCAAATTGTGCCCAGGTCCACAAACTTGTATTGGGATAACCCCTTACCTGTAATGGCGTATAATCAAACCCCAACACTTCACGAATATGGACCAACATGTCCAAAAAAAACTTCCCCTGGTTACACTTCCCCTTAAGGGAATTGTTAATAATTAATAGTTGCTTGCATCCAACGTACCGGTGTGTTTTTTTTTATACCAGGAGCATAAACATCTATAGCAAAGCCTACGGACAACATTATGACCAGATCCTCCATCATAGAGTTCCCTGCTCCTGGGACACCATTTCCACTCTACTTTTAGATGGATAACAAATATTCGTTTTGACAATCAGATACCACTATTTTTTCACTTCTGGATACTTTATTTACTTGTGGAGATAAAATACTCATTTCCTGTCCTATTTCTTTTATCACCTTGCCATCTGTTTGCAGGAAATCATCCTTGTGGAGATTTCAATATGAGCATCGATCTTAATTAGAGCTACTCCCATTATATTTTCTTTTTTGGAGTCATAATATCATATGACAATTTATAGGACTATATCCATTTACATCCTGAGATTTTGAGAAGCTGTTTTTACCGACTGACCAATCTATTCCACGCCACACCGATTTTGAGTCCCTGACTCTTTGAAATCCTAACAATAGACGTTCACCTGAAGAAGGCTCAAGAGCCGAAACGCGCGTAGTGGTGTCTACCGCTTTGGCTTCATCACTTCATATACGTTTCATGTCTATTGATTTTGTATTTTCTCTTATGTATTTTTAATTCAATATTATATAACCAAAACAAATAATCACTCAAAAAAACTATATAAAAAACTGTAGAAAACAAAGAAAATAAAAGTTTAACAATACTTATATATACATAGTAACAATAAAGTTATATCAGAAATAATTCATGCTTATTGGTTTCTGTATACAGTTGGACTTAATATACCACTCATTTTAGGTTTTCATTTTCAGAAAACTATAAATTAAATTATTTAACCATTGTTTGTCACTTGGATATAGACCTTTCCCAACTCCATTGTTAATATCCTCATCATCCTCCACCTTAGAATGCTTAGCAGACAGTTCAAGAAGCGCAAATCAGACCGGAAATCTGCAAAAGGTCATCCTCTTGCAGCTCCTGTACATTATTCAATTTCAACAAAGACTTTGCAGGCACCGAGAGGAATCCTCATCTCCTATTGTAGAAGCAGGGACAGCAAACACCATACAGGAATCCACAGAATAAACCAGGAAGTAAACCAGGAAGTGCCCAGCAATTCCGATTAAATACCACCAAGCAACTAAGTCTCTACTAACATGAAACAAAAACCATGGTCGCAGGAGCCGGATGCTGCTTGAAACCCCCAGCAGCAGAACGACCCAAATCCTTGGCTGGGCTGATGTGGATTTTGAAACAGATGAACAAAGACTCCCTGATCAATATATTTGGAGTAGACTGATTTATTAGGTTTTGTGTACTTCACAAGTTTATTCTGTATGACATGACTATAAGCTCATTTTCACTTTGTGTGTATCAACAACCTTTTGAAAATCTTAAATATAGAAATTCTTTATATCTGCTTGACAGTGACAGGGTTCCATGGTTACCCAAATAATGCATACCATCATTGTCTATGTTTTGTAGGTTTGACCTGCTCAGGGGTTGGAGCTCCAGAGAGACTGCGAAAAAGAGTATCTAGGTTTGTGGGGCCTTTCAAAACTGCAGCTTTCAGCCTAGCCTCACTGATAATTTCCAAAATACAGAAAAATGTATTAGTACAAAGAGAAAATGTATATTGGAGTGTACAGCCTAATATTTCTTGACTTGGCACATTTGCTAGCTGGCTGGTAAGAGCACATAGATCCCAACCGGTGATACTTGGTGACTGGGAAGGATCAAACGTTTGTATCTAACCTTGATCCACATTTGACCTCGGATTCTGCCTATGTCCACGTTAACCATACTTGCTTGACTTGCATTGTAGTCTGAGTTCCTACTTTTTCCTTTTGAATGATGTTTGATGTTTAACCTTACTGTCTGTGTCATTTTAATCAATATATTTTGTTCTTATGCAGTAAATTTGGTTGGGGTTTTTGCCTCATTCATTATTTTAGTACTTGTATCAAATAAACCTTTCCCTGGAAAAGGCCATTCTGATTCCAACTTGTTTAAGTATTAGAAGATACATTGTTTTTACTTTGTGGAAACTCAGCGCAGTTCGCTTTAAAGCTGCAGCTTCACACCGCAATTCAATTTCTTAAACTTGCAACATGTTCACACTGAGTATACAAGCCTTTTTGTGATGCTCTTTGCTATGGTGGAGGTGGTTGATTACTTACATGCGCTAAAGATATTTGATTTTAGTAGTATTAAAACATACTACTTATTTCTCATGCCTAAAAAAAACCAGCTCCCCAAACCAGCACCAACCAAAGTGCAGAAAAGCTCATATAAGCTCTCAAAAACATGTCACCCGAGGTATTCAATTGCTGACAGCAAACTCCTCACACAAATCTGCACTAATGAAGGGAATAATTTAAAGCAGCCATTTTATAAAGTATTGTTGTTATGAAACACATCCTTTTGATATATAATGCGAATGAAATCGGACTATCCAACCCGAACAAGCCCCCTAAGCTACCCTACCAGTCCTATCCAGATGGATATACAAGCAACCTCCAACCTGCTTTTGCTAGTGTTCCCTTTTAGTGGGGTCCTGGAATGCAGTTTGAACTGGACTATTCGTATTCAACGCCTGATTTCTGTACGGATTGAATATGGATTTGTATATGGATTGTCTAGTTGCAGTACAGTGGGCACAGAAACTGATGGAATGGAATGTGGACTTATCAGTTGTTAACATTAGTTAAAGTATTACACTCATTTGTTTTTCCTAAGTGAGACACTCTAAGTGTGAAGCATGTGTCCAGACATGGGACCCATGATGATTCTGCCATTGGACTCAAACTGCAGCACACTAATGAGGTCCAAAGGACTAAAATAGGTCTGATGTCTCTTGTCTTCTCATCTGGAGGATACATGGCCTGACAGTTCAGGATGGACTGTTCTAACTCGGGCAGGATTGAGCAAGATTTATATGAAGGCCCTTGTCTAGGGTTGCATAGAGGGCAAAACATTATGTATTGGAATGTAGGCCTGAGTAAATAACTGTTGCTGATATTAATTCAAACGTTTCACCCAACACATTTTTATATTTTTCTTGATATGAACTTTAGCTGAGTTCTGAAAATATTGATCCAGCGCAAGGCCAATACCCAATCAGGGATCAATTCTCGATAATAGCACGGAACAATGACCCATACACATTCACCCAAATCCCTGATGCACTGGGGTCAATTTATATACGTTCAGTTCCTTTCCTTCTAAAATCCATGTGTGACATCATAAAATACTTATCTAACTGATACATCAACTTTCCATCTACTTGGTCGATGAACCAATTCGTTGAATAGTTGATGGTAATGATAATACTATCTAACCTACTGTTCAGTCAGCTAAATAATCACAGACTCTTGGTAAGGTTAATAAAGTTATAAATCAAATTATTGCAAATGCTCAATGCACACAGTCACTAATGCAAACAATGAAATTCACCAAAGGGAGAGGAAACATCAATAAATGCAAATCAGAGAAAAACTTTGTCATTCAATATATGAGAACACCTGAAAGAGTGGATAGATTAAGAGACACCCGTTTCAGCATAAATAATGCAAAAACAAAATACATTTAATGGAGGGGATAGATGAACAGACAATAGTTTCATCCAGAAAGACAAAATACATTGGCAAGTAATTTTGCAAGAACAAGTCAGAATAATACAAACCTAAAGGAATCTGTAGCAAACCACCCCTCTGGTCAAAGTGATGATGGGTTTTCCTGAGAGTCAGGGAACAAAGAGTACAGGGACAGGAACAGGACAAGACAGGAACAGCTTGACCTATCTGCAAACCGACAGACAGTGACGTATCTCCCCCCTCTCTCTCTCTGTAGCCAGCCTAACCTACCCACACCCCCAAAGGCACCACAGTTATACCCTAAAACCTACCGTCCGTCCCTTAGTAGTTGAAACATTTCATGTAACTCAACAGATGGTTGGTGGAATTTGTAGGTGGGGTGTCACACCAGTGTGACTTCATTCAAGTTTGGGCATATTCATTGTTCTACATCTATTCCCATAATGTAATATTTGTTCACAAAATGTAATACATGTTACAATTGCACATAATTTTAAGCAATGTCCGTGAAAGCAGTCCTTTTGTCCCATGGTCAGTCACATCCCTTGGCAGGCGATCATCACAGTGTCCTTCAATCCCTGTGTCTCTTTTTCTGTGCTCAGCGCTTCTGTCTTGCCTTTGACAGATCAATTTCACTCCTTTTTCACCTCTTCTCAATCCGGCTAAGTTAAGGAAAATGGCATTTCATTTAGCTCACTATAGCAAATGGAACATGAACATTCATTAATTATATGCAAATGCACTTTTCACTGTTTACCACTCACCTTTGCACTATTCCCTATTAATATTTCATAGCTTAAGCTTTAAGTAAAAGCGGCATTATTTATTATTTCAAAGCAAGATGCAACATGCAAACTACAAAATTATCTTCCCCTCAGTCACAGCTCCCTACTAACAGGAACTTCCCTGCTTCAGGAGAGAAGGAAAAACAACAGGCTTACTCACAGGGCCAAGATGCATATGTACCTGGGTGGTCAGCAAGAATCTACTATCGCCGGACTAGGGGCTAAAGTTAAAAACCAGGAGCAGATTTCTCCAACACTCAGGCAGGTCTTTAAAAGAGTTATAGGGTGGCTTCTCTATATCATCAACCCAGGCACTTCTTTGTTGAGAGGGTATCATGCAGGGTAGTTGAATGTTCAACTGGTGTATGATTAGCTATAATCGCTGAGCAAATCAAATTAAAGGTCTTACACATTCTCCACCCAATGTTTAAGGCAAAGTGGCTCAGGTTTATAGATATAATTTGTGGCAAAATCTATAGTACTATCCCCTACATTCCTAAAAAGAAATAAGGAAGCAGATGCAGAATAGAAAGCAAAAATATGTTAAGATGGTCATTTCTGCTGCTGGCAACGCCGGGACGCCTCTTTGCTCTGAGGCAGCTGTACGCTATATAAATTCAGGTAACATAACATAACATACTGTATGTCTTTGCAAACCATTTTGTAAACTGCCATTGGTACACAAGTTGAAAAGAGGAGCAATTTGTTAATGCCAATACTCCCATTTAGTCCAGCAACCCTGCAACCTCTCTAGACTGTGTGCCTCTCATCTGGCTTCTTCACCCTAAACACACCTATATGTCAGGGACCACACTGACTGGAAACAACTGCAAGACCCCATTCATAAAATTGATTAATGTATATTATTAGATTGTTTAAAGATCCTTGAAATACGGAATATGTTCTTACATCCAATTTTCTTAAAATATGGCATTGAAAATCGTGCAGTAGTTATAGATCTGTTAATTGAAATGCGCTCCCTGGATACAGCATATGCCATCGGAAAGGTTTATGCTCACACTTAAAAAAGTTTTTTAAAGTGTACATAATTTAGCTTTTAAATAATTTATGATGAAAGTTATTTAGCACAGTGCTGTTGTGAAGAAGGGAGAGAAAATAATGAATTTTATGCAGTGATTTACCCTTTTGTGTAGATTTTTCAAGTGACTCTATTTATGAAAAGCTAAGGTGTTTTTATGTGTTTAAGGACATAGGGTCCAACTAACTTTTAGACTGAAAAACTAACTGAGACCTTTAACCACCTGAGAATGAATGGAGTGCACTCGTCGCACACAGATCCCCTTAATTGTTCCCATAATTTTGTAAAGAGTTGCTGCTGGTCAAAGGTCCTTGGCTTGCATGCTGCAGCTATACTGCACTCTCTCTTCCACCAGCGCTCTTTCTCACATAGCTTTCATCACAGTTTCCCTTTTCTGCCTATGGCCTACATCTACTCAGTCCACCCCTGATTACATCACAGGCTGCTGCTTCCCGTGCCCCTAGGCTAGTGTCCTAGAAACAAACATTACCCCCTCACACGTCCTGCCCTGTCCCAGTCTTTACTATGTGAGGGAATCCTGCTTAACGACAGTCCAATTGAAACGTTTGTGTTTCTTTTGTTTTTACCATGTAAACCCCTCCCACCCACTGCCATGCCTGTTTCTTTACTATCGGACATGGCGGTAGAAGCATTGGTGTTTGCTGTGCAGTGTTTTTTTTCCTGCTGGTTCATGCATGGGGACTACGGTGTG
Source organism: Lissotriton vulgaris (assembly GCF_964263255.1). Lineage (NCBI taxonomy): Eukaryota > Metazoa > Chordata > Amphibia > Caudata > Salamandridae > Lissotriton > Lissotriton vulgaris. Next base: position 1,931,422,563 of record NC_141689.1, on the reverse strand, counting down.
GTAAGTGTTGTTGTTCTTTAGCTCATGTTTATACTGTGTGCATGCTGACCTCACAGGTGTTCCAGTCGATCGTGTACCTGCTCCACTGCCTGAATGCGCTCCCTGCAAACAAAGAGGCAGGCGCTGGAGACTGGAAGGCAGGAAACAGGAGTTTATTCCGACGGAGCAGAACACGTCAAATCAGACAACAGGGTATGTTCTGGAGGTGCTCTAACCGCATCTCTGAGGCCTGGCCTCTTATACACAGGTTTATGGCTTTATTACATGAAACAAATCTTTGTCAACACTTTGATGTACGGAAAGACATTCTCGGAATCCCCGATTCAAGCCCGTTCCCACACACATTTACAGTAGAAGTCCCCACCCCGATCTCAGTAGGTGATGACTGTCGCGCAGTTGGATATTCCACTGGTTCCCGGAATGTGTGCGGCTGATCGGATCTCATGGGGTGGGGGCTTTGGTCAGTCGCAGATCCTTTGAAGAGGGCAGCTTCCTACTGTAGGGGCAATAAACTGCATCCGCAGGGCCAGGTGGTGGCCTGGGATCGAGCCGGACAATCGGGCACATAGGAAGGGGGTTTATCAAAGGATGTGTGGTTATGAAGAGATGGAGGTAGGTGTTAGCCGGGTACAGGATGTGGCTCCGAGGCAGGGTCGTGCTGAAGGGGAGGTTTATGGCCCAAGCATGTGAGAGCTTGGGCTGTCAGAGTGCGGGGGATGCTTGCGAGGTCAGAGGGAGAGAGAGAGAGACGCGCTGGCTATCGGCAGTGGGCAGAGAGGCCATGGCATTCAAAATGGCTGCTACTTACGCGCACATATGAGCCTGAAAAGGGACAAGATGACGCCGATAATGTTAATGTCGCAAACTAGATTTTAACAGTCCTCTCTTTTCAACATATCTAGCCAGCTTGACAATCTATATCTATCCCCATTATATTTCGAATTTCAACTTCATACAAAGCTCTCATGCTTTCGGCTTCAAAGTCCAAAGTCTTGGGGCAGATACAGTTAGCACAAAGTGAGCACAGGGGTGGCAAGCATTGAACACCCAGGCAGAATCCACATATTACGACAATTGGTATCAATACGATCATAAACAACCTCCACCCCCAGTCCTTTACAGTACTCCAGAACCAACTCCCAAGCGACCATTCTTCTTGTTCCTGATGAACTTCTGAGGAAAGTCTGTGGAGGTGTTCAATGGCTTTGTAAACTGAGGGTGAATTGCCCGGTATATAGGTGCAACAGCTGGACCCAATGATACGGCATGCTCCTCCACGATCCGCTAGAACCACATCTAGAACAAGGCGGTTCTGAAGAGCCACCAGGCGGACCGCTTGAAGCTCGGCTGTATTTTTCGTGAGGATGCCGGTTGTAATGTTCATTGTCGTTTCAACTGCCTGGGTCAAATGTCGGATGGCACGGCTGTTCGCCACCGGACTCCAGAGTGGAACAAGTCCCTTCATTGCGTCCAGGAACTGTGCTCCGGTGGAGTCGGCTTGCTCAATGTCTTTTGCTCGCTTTTGTCGGTGGTGGTTTGCTGGAGCCACATAGGTCGGAGGAAGGATGAAGGCAATGTAACAGGTACCCCCCCAGCCTTTGGAGAGCCAGGTGTAGGCTTTCGTACCACAAACAAAGTACATGTTCGGAGAGGTGACAAAGGAGGGTGGATAAGTTGAGTTCAAAGTTCTGGTGATGCGACAAGCGCTGTGGCCTACCAGCTGTGTCCCAAGGCTTTCGATGCATACAAGGCCCGAGACATTGACAACAGATAGGGCCACAGTCACAGTGGCAGCTGTTTGCTTCCGGAGGTAGGAAAAAGTGGGTCTGGCTGGGTTGTTGAACAACTGCATTTCAATCCGTTCTTTGGCAGGGATGTCCATATGAATAGAGGTGTTGGATGTCAGAGGGCAAAAGGGAGCAGCAGTTCTTCCTGTTTTGTTCTGCCAGACCCCATGATAAAAGTGTGCCACAGTTCTGCTGGAAGTGGCATTGTCTCTGTAACTCTCTTGCAGGAGGATCAGCCAAGCAAGGCAGGAACCATGAACGGAGAAAGGTGAAGGGATGAAGGGGATGGAATGTCCAGTGGCATGTGGTAACAACCCACAGATCCAGCAGTTTGTGGCATTGGCGGCAAGGTCGTGGTGGTGCAGCAACTGCACAAAGGAGTTGTTCCAGAACTCCTTACGTCTTTCTCGGAGTTGAGGTGAAAGAGAGACCAAGTAGTGTCCTTTGGTGGTGGTGGGTTGTGCAGTAGTTAGAAAAGTCTTATGAGCTGGTGCGCTCTCTTCCACAATCCAGAGGGTAGTCATAAGGAGGAGGCAAAAGAGAAGGGCGATAAAGAGAGAAATAGTCTTTGAGCTGTGTATTTTGTCAGTCTTTGGGTTTCTTTAGTGGGCCTTTGGATGTCCGGTTGCTTCCATCATCTTCGCGTCGGGTGCTTCCATCATCTTCATATCGGGCGCTTCCATCATCTTCAAGGGACTCGGTAGCGGGCAGAACCACAAACTTCGTTTGGCTTCTCTCCTGGCAGCCTTAGTAGTGTTAGGCCACCGCTCTGAGAATTGTAACTTAGTCAGTGGTCTGCTTAGCCGAAGCTCCCTCCTTTCGTCGCAGGTTATACCCTTCTCTGGATGGTACAGTGGGATTGGGGAATTCTGCCAGTTCAAGTGTCTCTGTATCAGGGTAACAGCTCAGGGATGGTCGATCATTGTTCAGGAGCTCTTCTTGGGTGGCCACGTCTTCGGTCGTCGTCAGGGTGGAGGAGATCTTCTTGCAGTGGAGTGCATGCAGCCAATTTCTCTTCCCTTCCACTCGAAGAGCTGTTCGGGTGGTGATCAAGACTTACCAGGGGCCACCGGGGTTCCAGACTCTTTGCACGCTGGAAGTTCCGGATCAGCACGTAGTCCCCGTGTTGGATGTCGTGTCCGGGACCCCTGGAAGCATCAGGGATGGCCTGCAGCACATGTTGATGGATAAGAGACAGTGTCTTAGTCAGATTGTACAAATAGTCAGACATTAGGACGTCCGGGACGTCGTGAATGGATGTCGGTTTCGGTGCGGACCAGATGCTCATAGGTCGGCCAAAAATGACTTTGTAAGGGGTCAAATGATGTTTGGTGGGGGTGGAACGCATTGATAGCAATGCCAGTGGGAGAGCGTCTGGCCATTTCAGTCCTGTGGTAGCCACTATCCTAGCTAGTTTGAGCTTCAGCGTAGCATTATGTCGCTCAACCAGTCCAGCAGATTGGGGGTGGAAGACTGCGTGGAATTTCTGTTTTACACCCAACCCTTTCAAGATGAGTTGGATAACCTCGGCTACGAAGTGGGGGCCATTGTCACTCCACAAAATTCGACAAAGGCCGTAGCGAGGGAAGAATTCTTTCAGTAATACCTTTGCAGTGGCAATGGCAGTGTTGTCGCGAGTTGGATAGGCTTCCACCCACTTGCTGAATGCGCACACGACAACAAGTACATACTTCAGACCTTGGCATCTTTTGAGCTGGTTGTAGTCCATCTATAGGACCTCAAATGGATGATTGGGGACCCCAAACCCTCCCCGGGGTACTACAGTTCCTTTCCCAGGGTTGTGTTGCAGGCATATCAGACATTGTTGGACCAGACGTTTTGCTGAATCTGTAATCTTGTCATTGTGCCAAACTTTGGAGACAAGTTCGGCCATAGGGGCAGAACCTATGTGTGCAGGGGCATGTGCCATGGTCAGTATGGGGATCAGGTATGAATTGGGTAGCAACCATTTGTTTGTGTCTTTTGTCCGCCAGCAGCCTTCATCGTCTTTCAACCCCACCCGTGCCCATTCAGTTAATTTGTGTGGTGAGCTGGCCATCTGGATGTCTCTAATAGTTTCCCTAGCGTCCGTCCATTTTTCTGCTTGTGACCTGGTCACATACATGCGTGTCGTTGTCCTTTTTTCTGCTGTGGTCCAGGCAGTGATGTCGGCCAGTGCATTCCCCTGCCCAATGATGTCCGTCACCTTTTTGTGTGCCTGGCATTTGATTACAGCGAGTTGTTTGGGAAGGAGGACCACTTCGGTCAGAGCGGAGACTAGATCTCCGTGCAGAAGGGGTGTGCCGTGTGAGGTCAGGAATCCCCTCTCCTTCCACAAGAGCCCGAAATGATGAACCACCCCAAAGGCATACTGGCTGTCGGTGTAAATAGTTGTTGTTGTTCCTGCTGCTAGGATACACGCTCGTGTGAGGGAAATCAGTTCTGCTGCCTGTGCAGATCGTTGTGTGATGCGGGTTGTCTCTACTACAGTTCGGGCTGTGGTAACTGCATAAGCAGCTGAGGTTGTGCCGTCGGGGAGTTTGATGCAAGAGCCGTCCACCCACAGATCCCCGTCAGGTTCTGGGAAGACAGTGCCTCGGAGGTCAACCCTTCTCCTAGTCTGTTCGTCCGTGAGGGTTACACAGTCATGTATAGGGGACACATTGGGTCGTTCTCAGGTAGGGGCAATAGAGTGGCTGGATTCAGCGTGGTGCATCTTTTCAGTGTGATGTGGGGTGCAAGCACAGTCAGTTCATACCCAGACAGTCGTGCACTGGTCAGATGTTGCGTCTTAGTCTGGTTTAGGAGGGTGTCAACCGCATGGGGCACTAACACCGTGAGGGAGTTCGAGAGCACGATCCCCTCACTTTGTCGGATAGAGATAGCAGCGGCAGCTACAGCTCGAAGGCAGGCAGGCAAAGCTTTGGCTACGGGGTCAAGAGTGGCAGAGAAGTAGGCACATGGGCGTTGCTTGGGGCCAATGGACTGAGTCAGGACAGACAAAGCGCACCCCTCCCTTTCGTAAGTGTAGAGGGAGAAGGGCTTTGTATAATCGGGGGTTCCTAGGACAGGGGCTGAACAGAGGGCATCTCGTAGTTCTTTGAAGGAGGATTGGCATTCAGGGGTCCAAGGGAGCGGGAAGGGGACATCTTTAGCCAGCAGGGAAAGTAGTGGTTTTACAATGAGGCTGAAATTTGGTAACCACTGTCGACAGAAGGAGGTGAGGCCTACCAGGGAGCGGACTTGTTTCTGGGTCTTAGGGACAGGGGTTTCTAGAATGGTCTGAATTCGATCGGGTGTAAGCTTTCTCCCGTCTTTGGACAAGAGGTGGCCTAGATAAGTGACCTGGGGTTGGCAGAATTGCAACTTCTTCTTGGAGACCTTATGGCCATTTTCCATGAGGAAGTGCAGGAGTTGGATGGTGGCTGTGACTGCAAGTGGAGTGGTATCGGCCGCCAAAAGGATATCATCAACGTATTGTATCAATACCACTCCATCGGGTAACTGGACTGCGTCCAGTTGTCTCTTGAGGGCCTGGCTATAGATGCTGGGACTTTCAGTGTAGCCTTGGGGTGCTCTACAGAATCTATATGAGCGGGCATTTAAGGTAAGCTGAAGAGGTATCGGCTGTCTGGGTGGATGGGGATAGAGAAGAATGCGTTCTTGAGGTCAATTACAGTGAAGGTGGTGGCAGTTGAAGGAATCAGAGTCAGAATGGTGGTGATGTCTGAGAATATGGGGTACTGAGGTATAACTACTTTGTTGACCTCTCGTAGGTCGATGATGAAGCGGTACGTTTTCTCATCTCCCTCACCTTGCTTCTTTACGATGGGTAGGATAGGGCTGTTACAAATATTGCTAACTACTTCCTCTACCACTCCTGCATCTACCAGGGACTGGATAATCTTTACCAATGCCTTCTCGCCCTCGGCCGATATCCGATATTGTGGAAGTTTTGGGAGTATTGCGTCCTGGCGAACAGTTATGTGCACTGGGTCAATCATCATACGTCCTACGTCCGAGTCAGTTTTGGCCCACAGATACAGAGGTAGAGTGTAGAGCAGGGACAAGTCAGCATCAGAGATGGAAAACATGCGTCGGTGGGACAGAGTCTGAGCAGAGTCGGGTTGTCGTACAAAAAGACTCGAACTCCATCTTGCGAACACCTAATAGTAGCTCGGAATTGCTTCTATAAGTCAAGTCCCATAATGGCATCGGGGGTGTTGGATGAGAGCAAAAACGTTGTGTCAGTGGTGTTATTTTCCAAGTCAAAGAAGATCGGTGTGGACAAGGGATTAGTGGAGGGCGTTCCATCAAAACCTATTGATGTTACGTGTGAGCCAGACAAGGGTGCCCTTGGAATCAGTCGTTTAGATAACGCCAGTGTCTACCAAAAATGGAGACTTCGTACCTAGGACCTTAGCGATGACATAAGGACCTTGCTGGTCAACATAGAGCTCGACTGGATCCCTCCTTTGCCTTTGGCAGACCTATGGGAAGTCGTGGGTGTCGTCGCAGTAAGACTGTTGCTACTGGTTCTGTTGGGGATGGTCAAATGTGTTCGGTCTGCCTGGCCTGTAGTTGTTGGTGTCCTTTGTGTACCCTCATCCCTGTCCTCTATTTCTTGGCCCACCCGCTACATCTCTTGTGTCCCTATTTTTGTTAATTTCTAACAGTACCGGACACTGGGACTTCCAATGGCCAAATCCTTTGCAAAATGCACACTGATTCTCGTCGATGTCTTTACGTCCAGCGTAGGATGCGGGTGTACGGTCTTTAGGGGGTGGATTTCTAGGAGCATTCGACTGGTAATTTCCTTTGTACTGCTCCCTTCCTATAGTCACTCCCTGCAAGTGTGCAATCATCACCCTTTCCTTCAGGTCCTTTTTCTTTTTCTCAGTCGCCCTATCATTCTCGTTCTTCTGATGCTCATAATACTGGGCCATCTGAAGGATAGCCGCAGGTTTGGAGGCCGCCAAACTACTCTCGCTAGTCTGTAGTTTCTGTGACACCTCCTGTGACAGACCTTTGACATAATTCTGGATAAACAGATGAGGTCCGGTTGCAGTGGTCATGTCCTGGCCATGTCCTGGCCACTGTAATCGGAAAACAATTGATACGTCTTCCTGGGGTTTCTGGCGCCAGGCCGTTACTATCGACCAGTCCACCTTCTTTTCTGGGATCAGGGTCTTCAATTTCTGAACAATCTTGTCTGGGAGTTCTAAAATGGATTTTAAAGGTTTCTGTCCAGGCTCTCGTTGTCTGTCTATGCCATTGAGTTGTGACCAGGTATGTCCGAACAGTTCAAGGTGGTCGACTTTCCGTATTTGCTTCCACACATCAGCTGGCAGACATAACCCGAAAAACAAATCAATGTCAACTAGGGTCATAATCGTTGAAACTAAGGCTGTACCTAATTCAGTGTAAAAGGCAGAGGGGTTCTTTCGTAAATCGGGCAGGGACTTTCGGAAAGTCAGGATGTCTTGTCGATCCCATGTTTGGTAGACCCAGTTATAAACTACCCTCCCTCTCGCATCTTGATGGTTAATGTCATCATGCGTTCCCTGACCTCGTGGGGGAACCCAGTAGGGAGCGGCTTTATTTATAGGCATCATTGTGTCAGTTTTTTTCTGTTCGGGGTTCGGTCGCTACAGGAGTCGTCGTTTTAGTTTCTAACCTCTGCTCAGTGAGGTGGCGGGAAACTTCAAGCGTACGCATGAAGAGGTCCGTCACGTCACACTTGCCTTCATCCCCAATGTCAACTTTCCTATACAGAGTCGTTAGGCTCTCAGGACCTTTGTCTTGGTATCGGTCCTCATAGGCATTGAGGGTGTGATAACAAAATCGCACAACAAAGTGTCGTCTGTGGCTATCGGCATATTAATTGTACATATCTGTTACGTATTCCTCGCTCTCCCTCCGTTCCACCAGTGTCCTTACTATCTTATCAATCCCTGCCCGTTCATCCTTGCTCAATCGGTTCATTCTAGTGGAATCTTTCTTTCGGGTCTCAGGGTTGTCTAACGTTGCAGCTAGCGCTGCATTGAGTACGAGGGGCTCGGCCGGCACGGAGGCCATGAGGACCGAGGCCCTGGCACTATTCTCACCTGTGCTTGGGGGCTGTGGGTGCTATACTAAGGGTTGGGAAGGGGCGTATGGAGGGGGCATGTAGATGATTGGAGGACCCAGTAATAAATCATCATTCGCTCGTTGTTTCGAGAGTAATTCAGGGTAGAGCGTAGAGGGTGTTCTAACGGGACACTGGCCCGATGTTTCGGACTCTTGCTTTTGTTTGGCTTCCTCTCTCTCCTTTATCTCTTCCTCTAACTTTTTGACAGCTAGGTGAGCTGCTTTTCGTAGCTCTTTCTCTAATCTGACTTCGTTTCTCTTTTTCCGTTGTTCTGCTTCTTTGCGCCACATGCCGAGACTATCAAGCATAGTGGGCGTTGTCTTATTGTTTCGAAGGGCTGTTTCCAGCACGTTTATTTTATCGTCATCAAAGGATCCTATCAGTGGCCACTGACTTTCCTGATCCTTTCTCGTATATTTATGCCATAGCTTACTATAAGCTACAGCGACTAATCCATACTTGGTGAACATGTCTTTATTAGGGGTGCCTTCAAGTGGAGCTGGATGGTTCATCTCTAATAAGCGGTCTAGGCTGAACCAACTACCAATCAGTGGGGAGAAGATAGGCATGACAGATTACAAAGGAGGACAAATATCTGCACTACCTATCCTTCACTACTTGCAAAGACTAGACAGAATATTTCTATTCTACGTTATTTGCAAACAGGGAATATCTCAAAAGAACCAACTTCAAACAATCAATGTTCGGACAATCAATCAATCAGTGGGGAGAAAAATAGGCACGACAGGTTACAACGGGGTACAAAATCCCGCGTTACCTACCCTTCACTATCTGCAAAGGAAGAGAGAATATTTCTATTCTTCCCCGTTTGCAGGCAGAGAATATCTCAAAAACAATCAATGAGCAATACTAGCATTTTTTTTCAAACAATAAAACAATCGTTTTGCAATTTGTCGTGTTACACGACCGACCTTACCCGGACCGCATGGACAGTTTCTCGTCTTCCACTTCCAGCGCCTGATCGTCCTCTATTCTCCGTAATTGCTGCGGCACTCCTGATGGTTTTCAGTCAGGACCGTAGATCACTCGAGAGAGGTCTGCTCGGAATCGGTGAAGTTCGGATGATCGGCTGCCAGACGAGGGTCTATCGGGCAGGTGCACTCCCGATCATTGCAGTCGTTCACTCTGTCATCAGGACCTCTCCCACTGGATCCACGTGTCGCTGATGGGCCCCACGTTTGGGATGCCAATTGTAAAAGGTAGGGCCAATTTCGACCGATAACCTTTAAGTATTGCCCGGTGTTAGCCGCCTCTCATACCACTCGAAATTATCAAACAAAGAGGCAGGCGCTGGAGACTGGAAGGCAGGAAACAGGAGTTTATTCCGACGGAGCAGAACACGACAAATCAGACAGCAGGGTATCTTCTCGAGGTGCTCTAACCGCATCTCTGAGGCCTGGCCTCTTATACACAGGTTTATGGCTTTATTACATGAAACTCATCTTTGTAAACACTTTGTGTACGGAAAGACATTCTCGGAATCCCCGCTTCAAGTCCGTTCCCACCCACATTTACAGTAGAAGTCCCCACCCCTATCTCAGTAGGTGATGACTGTCGCGCAGTTGGAAATTCCGCTGGTTCCCGGAATGTGTGCGGCTGATCGGATCTCATGGGGTGGGGGTTTTAATCAGTCGCAGATCCTTTGAAGAGGGCAGCTTCCTACTGTAGGGGCAATAAACTGCATCCACAGGGCAGGTGGTGGCCTGGGATCGAGCCGGACAATCGGGCACAGAGGAAGGGGGTTTATCAAAGGGTGCGTGATTATGAAAGAGCTGGAGGGAGGTGTTTGCCGGGTACGGAATGTGGCTCCGTGGCATGGTCGTGCTGAAGGGGAGGTTTATGGCCAAAGCATGTGAGAACGGGGGCTGTCAGTGTGCGGGGGATGCTTGCGAGGTCAGAGGGAGAGAGAGAGAGACGTGCTGGCTATCGGCAGTATGCAGAGAGGCCATGGCATTCAAAATGGGTGCTACGTACGCGCACCTATGAGCCTGAAAAGGGACAAGATGGCGCCGATAATGTTGATGTCGCAAACTAGATTTTAACAAAATGATGCTACGAGGCTAAAGGAAGAACAAGTGTTAGTGGAAACCCATTCTAGCATGGAAGATCAACATTCTACATATGTCTTTATTTATAACTAGAATGTGCTCTACATTTGCTCATTCAAAGCCAAATTTATCGATAATCTACACAGGTGAAGAATCACCAAAATTGACTCAAACCTACACATTTGTATTGCTTTTTTTAGGAAAGTTGCCTAAAAGTAATTCTGAGCAGTGTTTGTGCTGCTTTGCATTCCAATACATTACTTTGTGTTAAGGTGGAGTCCCATGTGTGCTATATGATTGTTCCAATGCAACTATTCTTGTTTAAAATTCTAATCCCTAATTACTAACATTTGTGGTCTGGAATTTACTCCATACAGTATGTCAACTCAATTTGTGCTACATGAAGAAGAAACGTTTTATTTTCTCCAAACTTTTTATACTTTGTATTTTTGTTGTACTGTACACCATGCTTACAAACAGGAAACAGTTTAAAAGTAAGGGCTTGATTTAGGGATTAGGAGACAGAGGTAACTCCATTGTGGTTGTGGAGTACAATTCCAAGTTAAAATATTGATAGTAGAAATATCGATGAAAAAACATATTGATGTGAAAATATTGATAACAAAAATCTCAACTTCCTATAATTAAACAGGTAAGTACAATAATAACGACACCAAATATCAATATAAAAAATATAGAAGTAAATAAAAAATATTGACTTAAAAAAATTACATAACTTAAATAAAATTAATTAAATAATATTAATATTATTAGCAAAATAAAATAAATGTAATATCTATTTTAACTCATTTTAACAAATAAACATAATTTAATAAATATAAACACAAAAACATGTGTACTTATACATGTATTTACTTAAATATATGTTATTAACTATTATCTTTATTCGATTTATAAACTTTTGTAACTATATACAATTAAAATATACACTTATATAAATAATTAAAAATTAAATAAAATATTCTATATTTAATTAACACATTAAACTATTAAGAAAGAATAAAACATACATTTAATAACAAAATAAACACAATAGTAGTGAAAGCGGTGGACAGCATAGGGGTAAAAATGAATATTCCCACTCCAGTGAGTGCAACAGTAGGTAAAGCGTTGGAAAGTGAAGGGGTAAAAATTACTATTCCCACTCCAGTGAGTGCAAAAGTAGGGAAAGCACCTGATAGCGTAGGGGTAAAAATGTATATTCCCACTGCAGTGAGTGCAGCAGCAGGGAATGTGTTGAATAGCGAAGGGGTAAAAATTACTATTCCCACTCCAGTGAGTGCAACATTAGGGAAAGTGCTGGATCCCACAACAAAAAATAAATAAAACCATCAGCATTTTTATATTAATTTAATTTCCAATATTAACATAATTAATATATACATTTAAATATATTATTATTAACAAAGATAATAAAAAAATCATTAATTACACATTAATTAACAGTTTAATATCCACAACACACACCTAAAATTACTTACACAATTAAAATTATTATCGACTAATTAAATAATGGAAATTAATCTATAAATATTTATTAATTAATCAATAAACAATTAATTACTTACCACCTTTCACACCATTTACGCATTTATAAACACCACAATACACACCTAAAAGTTTGAATACAAACACATGTGTTAATAGTTTCATACAGAAATAAGTGTAAGAAAACTGCCTCTAGATAATGATGCATGGTTCTTTTGTGAAATGGGAACTTAGATTGTGTATATGAGGGGGCAAATCACATAAATACATTTCTAGGCCCAGGGAGATTAGGTCATTTACCCAGAATCGCACAATGTTGAGCAAAGCAACAAAGCTGGAATTCAAACTTGGGTCTCTGGGTCCTAAAGTCATCAATTTTAGCCGCTAGGCCACATATCATCCCTGAACCGCTTGACATTCTAAACCGAGTAAAGTCAGTAGCAAGGCTTTATAACATAGAGTATCAAAGGTCTTCCCAATTATAACAACCATATAACTATTGAACAATCATAGCCATTTGTCCCACGAAGGGAGCTGAGGTGTGCCTTGCATATCCTGATGGTCCATCACCATGCTGATGGGCCTTCCTGAGCTACAGTGGTAGGAGGAGTTGTCACTGGCACCTGATTAGGCTGTGCCTGCCCTCACACAAGGCTGGCCCCACTCCCTTACATTGAGTCAGGAGCCAGGTCAGGGAAAGGCAGGGTCTTGTGCACTAAAAATACTTTCCTTTGAAGTTTGCCTACTTTAAAGGCAGACACTGTTATAAGTACTGGGACTGTGACACCATAACTTAAGAACACTTCTGAACTAAAGAAAAATATGCCAAGAAGGAGAGCTGGATACTGTAGGAGGGACTGACACCCTGCAGATTGCTTTGTTGAAGTGGCCTGCTGCTTTTTGCTTCTGTCTTGGGCAGCGAAAAGACTAGACTTTGCACTCTGTATCCTGCTTCCAAGGTTCTCCAAGGGCTTCTGTGTACTTGCTTCCTGTTAAGAAGTCTCTGGGCCATCAAAGACTTCAGCTACCAGTGCCTGGGCTCTTCTGCTGAGAGCCCGGACTTACAAAACAGTGTCAAATCCAGTTCCTGAAACCTTGGAAGTGGAATTTGGTAAATATCAGAAGAAAATTCATGCATTGGCTCCCAACTCTCATTTTTCCAATGCATCACCTATTTCACGTCTGTAAAATCGACACAGTGCCTATTCTGCCACCGCATCGACACATTGTGCCTATCAGGGTGGACTTATCCGCCTCTTGGGTATTTATGCGCAGGAATCGTCTCTGTATAAATGTAAGGGGTGAAGGACGAAGAGTAGGGGCCTCAAGATCTGGGCACTGCTGACAGTATGGCTTTCTGAAAAATAAAAAATATTTTTTTAAACTTCTTAAAACTCTCTTCATTGACTCACACCTAATATGATTTTTATGAGATTGTTAAAGTGAAATAATTATTAGATGTCTCTTCTTCTTTAACGGCCAATGTCCATATGCCTGACTGAGCAAGAGTTAGCTTGAATTAATGCTTTTTTGTAAACCATTATACAAAATTTAGCCTGACTCTCACACCAGCAGCACCAACTGCAAAAACCAGGTATAAGCCTGATAAAGACCAGGGAGAGCCATGGACTCCAATTGCATCTATCTCAATTGAGTTAATTTTAAGACATGATTAATAATTGCTCTCCAACAATTCCTAAAGTGATGCTCATGACTTCTAACCCCCATTCAATGGAAGGGGAATCTCATTGTCAACAGCATATTTGTATTGAACTGAATGTGTTATATAGGCTGAGCTAGTGGAAAGAGAATTAGGTGCATATTTACAACAAAATGTTTGAGAGAGGAGCTGCTCAAGATTTGGCGGCACCATGGACCAACATTTCCATAAAGCAGGGATGCGCTGCATTTACAATACTTCGCAGCCCTGTATTTTTCCTAGCGCTTACACTAAAATTAGCTGCCGAGCACCAACGTAGGGCACCAAGGCACCATATTGCATGGGTGCCTGCATTGCAGGGAATTATTGTTTATGTGCAGGAGGGGCCACCATTCTGCACACAAACTGTCATTCAAGGAGTTTTGCTCTTTCTATGTGAGCTGCAGAATAAAGCACACATACAAAAAACAAAGACTAGAAGATATAAAAGTATTTCTCCTCGTTTCACCATTCTGAATCCTGCTCTTGCATGGCGTTAGTTGTTTATGCTGCCTCAGATTCACACATCCTTGTAAATCTGGGGCAGCATAAAAACACATTGGGTGTTGCAGTGGAACCCCTAAAGCTACACCCAGTGCACGCCCGTTCATGAAAAGTAATGTGTATAAAGGGGCCGTATCTACAAAGCAGCATTAAGCCACTAAAAGTGCCACCAGAACGCTGCTATAAGTGATGTTCTGGTAGAGGTATCCCCTTGTAAATACCTTCATTTTAACTCTTTATCATCTGTTCAGCACCTAATTGCCTTTGCCTCTCTCACTGTTTTGCACCATTACCACTGCTGTTTCCCTCCCTTTACCCACCCTCCTGCTCTCCTCCTTTAGCTCCTGCCTTGCTGTCTCATCTCCAACTATACCTGCCCATTGCCACCAAGCACCCTTACCACCTCCCAGGACCTACTTAATGGAGCCTGCAGAGTGACCCCGTTGAGTAGACCGAGCTCTCTCTGTCGCTGTCAAGCTCCTGAACAGATACAACCCGCAGCCGCCCTGTTGCCTTTCTGACTTCTCTCTGTCATATGCACTTTATACTCTGTGTACCTCTTGACCTTCTTCTCATCTCTTGACAATTGCCTTTTGCCTTTCTTTCTGTTCCATACTCTTTATCCACTGTTTGGCTCTTTATCCATTTTTTGAAGTGTGCCTTTTTGCCTTTCTTTCTGTTCCATACACTCTACCCTCTGTTTTGCGTTTTTACGCTCTTTTCACCACTTTGCCTTTTTTACTGCTTTTCCCCATTTCAGCTGCTATTTCAAAACCATTGTCCCATGCTCACACTCACCTGCTGCTGTTCCTGTCTTGGTTTCCACACCTCCTGCTAGCCCAGTCCACCGATGCCCAGCACCTCTACCAACTCCCAGGACCTACTTAAGGGAGGTTGCAGCATGCTTGCTTGGGAGCCAAAAGCAACCCGCCTGTGGCAATCCATGCATGGACCATGCCCAGTACCAGGAACTCTGGATCCCCACCCCAATGTAGCTACACCACCTCCGAACTCCACATCCTACACCTCGACTCCCCAGAGTACTCTGCTACCACACCTCACCAAAATGTATTGAAGGACCTCTTACCTGCGCTCACTGCACTAACACCTGCAATGACTCACACAAGCACACCACCCACCACCAAACACTCCACCCCAGAACAAACACTGCTCACCTGCATCGTCCTCAATACACGCTCACTCTACAAGCACTCTATTTTGCTATGGGACCATATCACCACCTCTCCTCCGACATTGTCTTCTTCACCAAAACCTGGCTCACACCTTCATCCGCCTCCAACATCACTAGAGCAACACCTGAAAGATATAAGATCACACACTAAGACTGCAACATAAAATTCGGAAGAGGGGTCTCCATCATCCACAAGGAAACAATCCAGCGCACCACCACAACAGACAACTCCATCCCATGCTTGGAACACCTCAACTTCAAGCTCCAAACAGATGGCAAATCCACATCAGAGGCACCCTCACCTAAAGACCTCAGGACCAAGTCCCAGCTTCTGTAACATCATCGCCAACATTATCGCTCCTCTCACCAAAGACTATAATGACTACATCTTCCTCATGAGACCTACAGGTGCATGACAAGCATTGTAACCAGGATGAAAAACAACTGCCTGAAGTTAAACTCTGACAAAATTGAAGTACTCATCTTCAGCAATGACACCACTCCCTGAAATTACTTCTGATAGCCCCTGGTTCTAGGCTTATCATCAACACCCACTGTACACGCCAAAAACCTCAGCATCATCCTGGACAGCAAACTGACCACAGAGTACCCGATTAGAGCTGTCTCCTCCGCCTGCTTCCTCACTCTGCGTATGCTACGAATCATTTTTAAGTGGCTTCCCGAGGACACAAGATGCACCATTACACAGGCCCTTATCACCAGCTGACTAGACTATGGAAACGTTCTCTACTCAGGGATCTCAACTCACCTTCTACAGAAACTTCAGACCGTATGGAACATCACAGCATACTCATGTTCAAGGTCCCTCATCAAACCCTCATCAAATCCCCACCACAAAAAACTCCAGTGACTACTCATACAGAAAGGATGCCAATTCAAAACTGCTGCCCCATGCATACAAGGCTCTACAAAAAGGAGAACCCCCTTACATCAACCAGTGCCTCACCTTCCACCATCCTTCAAGACAGCTATGCTCTACATCGCTCTCCTTTGCCCACCTCTTGAGTCACTTGGGACCTTTTGTTTAGAGAATATACTCAGACTCCATTTCTCGTGGGCATAGAGTTGCCATTGTTGAGTATATAACTTTCTAAAAGTGGCATTTTCAAAATTAGAATCTAAAATCCGTATTTAACAATGAAGAGGATATTAAATTACAATTCACTTGAGTGTAATCATCAATCTGAAGTTGACACTTCATAATTAAAAATACGGTAACCAAGTGTTAGCCTATGAGAGAGATAGGCCTTAAGAGTGCAAACATCGATATTAGGAGATGTTTTACTTTAGGGGTTTCTTCTGAGTATTAAAAAGGAAAGCTTAGGCCTGGAAATATTTTTATTTTGCCAGGTCGAAATGGCAATTTGAAACTGCGCTACAGGCTACAGTGGCAGGCCTATGACTGTTTTAAACGGCTACTTTAGTGGATGCACAATGAGTGCTGCAGTACAATTCTTTTGTACAGCACTTACTGTATTTTCTGTAGCTGAGTCCTGATAATGACCTGAAATTACCTAGAGGTTGAAACGCTACTCAGCGCATCCTTTGGCGTTTTATGGTTCCTTTGAATTACTTCATGTAGTCTCAATATTTTTCTTTGTAACCAATATTCCAATCATATTTCTTGTGCTGTTCTTGCTGTTTCATACATTGTTTCAAGTGTCACTTGCTCCATTCAGTTTTTGCACGAGCACTGATGTGCACACCAATGTTTGGGTTACACTCACAAACAATTTGAATGGTGCTGATATATTACTTGTCCTTGACATTCTTTAAATAGAGATCGCTTTATACAACCTATAAAAACGTTTGTTGTCTCCTCTTTTCCTTCCAATTGTAATTGATGTTTTACACTTTGCATGTTTGCCTACAAATTATTACATGTTGAGACATTGTTCATTGCTGATCATAAACTACCAAGGTCTTAACTGAGTTTTTGTGTCATTACCTGTGGCTTTTCCCGCAGTCTACTTGTAGCATTTGTCACAGATCCTTTGTACAAGTGGTGACATTTACTAGGGACTTTCAAGTAAATGAAATGTGCCAATTAGATGCAGTCCAATTTTACAATGCTTTAAGGAGAGAGAAGAGTCACTTTAGCTCTGGTTAGCAGGGGTATAGCCCACAGAGTCCTACTATCATGAAAACGGGTGCAACAAACTAAGGGGTGACAGTAAAATGTTCGTCGCAACATCAAACTTCAACACTTACTTTCACGTCTTTATAAGAAATACTGATATTTTCAAATCAAAAGATAAAGGGAATGTACATGGTAACACGATGAAGTTGCGGACAACAGGGTAAACGTATGTATAAATAATTCATAAATAGATCTGTGTCAGTGAATGAAAGCGAAACTCAAAGTAAGAAGAAACTAGCAGTTAATGAAAATGAAAACAGGATATATCAAACTAAAAGCAATGAGCACGAAAAGTAATGAATATGTATTGGAAGGATGAAATAGCAACATAACCTGCATGCAGGCCATATGAGTTCTTTAACAACGACATCATGATATTACAATGTGTTGCTTGAGTGACACTTTCTAGATAGCAGTCTCAGCCACCGAGACGTTTCTCTGTGTGATACTGCAAAAGATCAACAAGGATGTAATGCAGGGCCTTGAATGGCATAAAACACATATCCGATATGAGCTTGCTTTTGTCTAACAGCATCAATATAAATATTTGCTCTTGGGTTCATATTTTCCAGTTTCATCTCAGTCCAGGAGTAGAGCACACATTATTAACCCTCTTGACCAACTATCTGATGCTCACCAAACACACATTTCATTTGCTTTCTGGTAGAAAAATATTGCAAGTCACACAATTATTATTGCTTTTCCCTTCCCAGAAACAAAAAATGACTAAGTGCACAACATTTACCTCCACAGTCTCCGCCTAAAAAAAAAAAACATTACCTTCATTGTTAGTTTAGAAATATAAGCCATTTAGAAAGGTTTACCACACAATTTGGTGCAAGGGATGATTCAATACAAGGCGTAATAAAAAGTAAAAAGAAAAAAAGAAGCAGTCCAGACGCTGACCCAAATATGTGGAATGAGAAATTAATATGTGGAAAGAAAACTCAATGTTATAAACAATAACAGGATTAAATGGTAAATTGGAAATGTTCAAAATAATCCCAGATTAGCAAAGTCGTTCAGAGCTAGCTTTTGCAGAGGCATTACCGTGCAAAATCGCAAATATTGCAAAATAGATGTATGTGTATTTTAATATATTTTTGAAGCCCATAGTAACTTTGCATGATTTTATTAGTATTTTAGGACAAAAGAATGCTACAATACAGTCAGGAGCTAGACAGATCGTGTGTGTGTGGGGGGGGGGGGGCGGACGGTGTGTCCCCAGACTGGAGACTTACTTTTGAACTAAAGTGTATGTTTACAAGTTTTATTGCTTGATCAGTCTACCCATCCATCCACCCATCTATCCATCCATCCAACCAGCCAACCACCCACCCAAACCTATCTACCTATCTACAGACCTCTTTTTTCCTGTCTACCTCCCTGTCTGTCTAGCTGTGTATGTGTCTTTCTGTGTTAACATGCCTGTCCCCAGGCTATCTATGTGTTGATATTCGTCCCTCTCTCTATACATCTCCATTCCCCGAGAATCCACTGATAATTTCCTTATGTTCTTTGGTCATGTGTGTGATGGTGTTAGTACATTGCATGCCCTCTGGTCATATCCCTCAAACCAGCCTCACTGACACCAGTGTCTCGTTTGTATGATCTTGGGTTGTGAACTGCAGCCTCTAGGCGCCGAGCATTGTGTCCCTTCATGCCCTGAGCCTAGACTTAATGCCCACGTAATAACCTGTACATGATATGTGGCTATGCAACAAGCTCTAAACACCTTCCATGCCATTTGCCTTTCTCCAAACCCTTATAAGGTGCTGTGTTCATCCCTATACTGTGCACAGTGGGATCAGTTTGGAAGACATGGCTCATATCCATACCATGCCCCTGTATTCATCTACACAAGGCCTTTTAGGAACAAGGCATGACTCTTGGCCAAGTTCTGTGCCCAGCAAGGGTGCTTCTGCATCTTCCGTGACAGCCTTTGACCACATGCTGCAGGCTTTGAGAGGAAGCAGGCTGTCACATCTGGTCATGCCCTCAACCTAGCGACCTCGCCTACAGTTCAAATGTGTGCAGAAGGATCTGAGCTTACACATTATCACCAAGGCCTCTAAATGCAAATATCCTTTGGACAGTTATTCTGTGTCTTTTCAATTATTATGTATTTAGTCTGGCATCCGTTTGGAGCATATTTGAGAACCTCTTTTTAGTTCTTGAAACTTGCAGCCATGTTAATCTATTTTCAAACAAGCAGGGTGCATGTTCTGGCGTGTCCCCCGAATCCGTCTCGGATTTTGGTGTGCCCAGCTTGCCTCACTTGACCCCACTTTTTTTCTATGACGAACAGTTGTTGAAGTGCTTTCATTGCATATTGTCAGACAACGCAATAATTCAATCAGTAGTTGCAGTGGTTACGAGATAATTCTCTCACCTAGCCCATCCTTCAACAACACTGATAATTAGCATATCACACTCTGTCAATCAACATATAAAGTTTAGACCGTCTTCACTGCCTCCTTGTTTTAGAATATGATTGATGCTCTGCGTGTCTTGTTGTAAAAACATTGGCCTGGATTTACCAAGGTTTTGCTTCAGGGTTACATCACTTTTGTGGTGCATCCCAGACACAAGATCAATTTTTCATTTACTTGGTTTAGTAAATACAAAGTAACACAGTGCATAAAGCTCACTGTGTTATTTTGCATCAGGTAGCCATGACATGGGGGAGCATGGGCGTTCCTGTTCACCCACCCAGGTATTTTGATGCAAACCCAGTTTTACAAACACTTTAAAATTGGAATTTCTTTCACAATGGTGCCCCTTCTCGACAGAGGTGTACTGAGGAGAAATTCTGGAGCACACATAGAAAGAGGAATATGCCTCTTAGGATTTGTTTTGTGCAGCAAAGTATCCATATTCCTGTACAAAACCAATGCTCCCTGTAATGCAGACACCTTTGTATCATGGCTCAAGGGTGGCTGCGTTGGCTCTAGGCAGCCACAAGTTTGCCAGTATTTGAAGAGAACAGAAGTGAACATTATCCTAGTAGATACAGCACATGTCTGCTCTCTCTCTCTTTCGCGCATCACAGTACAGCAAGTTGCTCGTTACTTCGTGTGAAATATTAGTAAACTCGCTCCATTGCATTTAGGGTATTAGTTGAGGAACAGCGTAAAGTAATTGTTATCTGTTGACTCAAATCTGAAGTGGAGGTTATTCACTGTGTTGTTAAGACCATGTTGCATGTCTTTTGACAGCACCCCCATTGTTCCTGTTGAAGAGCTTCCTTTACTCCCACTCATCTAGTCCACTGCAAATACTACATGATCATATACATGGGGTACTTCATTGCACTAAATGTACTTGACAATTGAGACTCTGCCAGTGGGGGTCTGCATTGGTCTTGAGCTCCTGCAAATCTTTATTTTGCACATAGGAGTATGGAAGAAGGTCTACAGCAAGCCTTTTCACCAGTTTAACATCATGCTGGCAATTCTCCACTGATATATCTGACAGTGTTCACCAATGAAGCTGGCTAGTGCATGATGAATCTCCACTTATCCCACTGCTGCTAATCAGTCTACATGTGCCTGTTGCCACTTTCTGATGTTCAGGTGTGGGAAACTGTCAGTATGCTGATGTTGATGACACTTGCCGTACTATGGGGAGCCTGGAGTATTCATCAATTACTACTAGCAAGTAGTTGCCAGTGGCCACACTGCCCTGGGGAGGTCGGACATGTGTAGTTGTTCTGGCTTTGCTGGCCTTCCAATTATTTGGCATAGGTGACAGTTCCTCATTGTGTATTCCATGAGTCGATCCAGCCCCACGACCCATAAGCTTTCCCATAGCATCTTTTTTGTTGCTACAATGCCTCTGTTGGACTAATGAGCTAAATTCACCGTCTGCTGCTGTAGCGTTTTTGGTATAATTATTTTTGTTCCTCTGTGTAGAACTCCCTTTTCTGTTTCCGATAGCTCTTCCTGTATGTTTTTGAATGCTAGCCTTTCCTCCCTTCTTAGTCCTCCTCCCATGGGGCTGCTGTTGTTCACACATCTCCACCTTTGCTGTTGTGTTGTTATTTTGACTGCTTGCAGAGTGGCATCACTTGTTGTCTCTCGCTCCAGCTCTTCAACTGTTATTGGAGCGGGGGTGTTTTGTCTTAACACAAAGTTTAGTCACTCTTCCTCGATGGATGTGATCTCTGCTACCCGTGTTAGAGGATGCTGTGACATGTAGTCAGTTGGGTTGTGTTCTTTTCCTGGTCTATGCATTAGCTTTAGCTTTAAATCATAGTCCATGAGTCTTATTCCCCATCTCTCAATGCATGGTGGAATTTTTGCGTTGGGGTTTCCATATATTTTTATTAGCGCTTGGTGGTCAATTACAGTGGAGAAAGGTTTTCCATATATGAATATGTGGTAGTGTTCACACGCCCGTACTACTGCTAAGCTTTCCTCTTCTGGTTGCGAGTATGTCTTTTGTATGTCTGATAAGCTCTTACTTGCATAGGCAATAATTTGCCTGGGCGAGTCTTTTCTGGGTGTGTGTTGTGCTAGAATTACTCCTAGCCTCACGGGTCTGGCATCAACAGTGAGCTTGGTGCATCATGATGGGTTGAAGTATGTAAGGTGATCTATTGCTATGACTGCATGTCTGATGGCCTCAAATGTCCTGTCGCATATACCGGTCCAGAGAAATTTCTGGGCCTGCTTTGTTAGTTCAAGAAGAAGGAGTGTTCACTGTGGCAAAGTCCTTTATGTGTCGAGCACAGTAGCACACAAGTCCAAGAAATGACCTCACTTCTGCTACATCTGCTGGAGGTCTTTCTTTTTTCAGAGTCACCATTTTGCTGGGACCTGGCCTCATTCCTTTTTTTAAAAAAATATGTGTCCAAAGAACACTAGTTCTCCCTTCCCCAGCTCACATTTTCCCCGTGCTCCTCATCTGAGCGTCAGAATACCAAGGTATCATCGCTGTAATTTAAGCTGTTCTTTATGGGCCAGATCACCTCTTTTACTGTTTCCTGAATTATTTCCCAAGCTGAGTCACTTGAAGCCATGTGAGTGGAGAATGTTGTGATGTATTGTGATTGTGGATCAAGCTCCAGTTGATGGTACCCTTTGGATATGTCTAACTTTGAAAATGTGCATGCGCCAGTGAGACAGCTGATCATGTCATTTAAGTGAGGCCCTGGGTGTCTTTCTCTCTCAATTGCTGTGTTTGGGATTCGCAGGTCAAAGTAAATGCGAATGTTGATGTGTTCTTTTTCGGTACTGCATCTATCGGAGATACCCAAGGGGTTGATCCTACTGCCGGCTCTAGGATGTCTTACGCCAATAGGCTTTTTATCTCCTCTTCCACTTCTAGTTGCAGGTGTGTGGGCACTCTTCTGTGATGCTGAGCCACTGGCTTGACTGCTTTATAGATGTGCAGTGTTATTTGTTTGTCTCTCAGTTTTCTAAGTCCCTGTAGTATTGCTGGGTGTTCTCTCAGAATGTTCTGTCATACTGACATGTGATATGTCATGGCCAGGAGACCCATCACCTGTGCGGTGACATTGCTTAGTAGACACAGTGCTGGGATGTCTCTGCATAGCATTTGTACTTCCACTTTTATCGACCTTTATTTAGATGTCAGTGTCTCTCCGAACTTCCCCATGTTAACCACTGTTTTCTTTGAGCCCTATGTGAAGACATCACCAGTGGGTGGTGATAGTGGCGGTTTCTGACTCATCTTTTCATATTCTGGCATGCATATGATGTTGCATGTGGCTCCACTGTCTAGTACAAAACTTGTGCTGTGATATCCTACCTCAATGTTCACCATCACTGTTTCTTTATTTGTTGTTTGCCCACTAGTTGGAGGTGCTCAGTTGTGCAACTTTGTGTTGGTACGTCCGACATCAGATATATCCATTCTGCAGCCTCTTGCAGATTTGCTTCATACAACTCAGCTGAGAGACTGCCGTTTTGCGAGTCCATGTGCAGTGAGTATCTACTTGTCGCTGTCCATTTTCTTGAAGGTCTCCCTCGAGCATGTTTGAATTGTCTGATCATGCAGGCACTCGCAAAGGGGGTTTCCCTGTTGCATTTTTGGCACTTCTGACCCATTGCTGGACAATCACCAGCATGTGGGAATTCGAGTCGACAGCAATAGCATGTATCTTCTTGTTTCTGCTTCCGGGCGGTAGTGTTTTGTCATGTTTTCTGGCATTCCCAAACATGCAATTATCCATTTATCTGGCATATGCTGATGTTCTGGCCCCAGCATGGGCCAGAATTATTATTTTCTCCAATGTATAACATTCTTTTAGTATATAGGCGCAGAACTCCACTGACTGACAACCTTCGATGATATGCAGTCATATGACCTGCTCACTGTCAAATTTATTGAATTCACAGTATGCACAGTCTGGTTGGAAAGTCATTGAGGGACTCCTCTGCCAGCTGGCATGTGGTGTTGAATGTGTATCTATCGAAGTTCACATTTCTTTGAGGGTCAATTTTTCAGTGAGACACTTCATCAGCCCTTTATATGTTGAGATCTGTTCTGGAGGGAATGTTACCAGGAGGTCTTCAACCTCATCACCCACAATGTTTAAAAACAAGTCTATGTATTGCTGGTCTGTGTACTCCTTGCATGTGGCACACATGTAGCGTTCAGATTGTCTAACCCATCTCTCTCAGTGAATGCCTTTTGTCTTTGAGTCTGACAGGTTAAAAGATAGTGGTCTGCAAAAGATTGTATTTGCGGTGTTGCTCTCATTGCATTCCTCATTCATGATGGTTGTAGCGCAAGCCTGCTCCTCCTTATAATGTTTGCTGTTCTTTATTTGTGAAATTTCCTCTTTATTCACTCTTTATTTCATTGAATTTACATTTGTTAGCCTTTGTTTCCTTTTTATTTCCACTTTTTGTCAATTTTCTATTGACGTGCCTGACTTCAAAATGGCTGCCGTGCCTTCCTCCGTGCCAATTGGTTCTTTTGTCTGACTTTAAGATGGCAGCTGAGGTCTTGCGAGAGCAATTTCCCTAATTATTGTCTTTGCCTGACTTTAAGATGGCCCTCGGTGCTTTCCTTCTTGCTAATGGCGGTCTTGCCTGACTTAAACAAGGCCACCGGGTTTTTGCGTGATTTTGACTCGAAATCAATGTGGGCGGTTCAGGGCTTTCTCTTTGTTCAGCTGGAGGCTGCGGTTACAGTAATTCTTGTATTCTTTTGAAGTTATTTTGAAAACAAAAGGTCTCCCAACATCTATCCATTTTAAAGTCTGAGGAAAATGTTTTTTACAGTTATCTCATGAGGCTCATTCTAGTACATCAGAAACTAACACTCACAAGGACATATCAATTTAAATGGAAAAGCTAAATGATGGCATATGCATAGGAACAACAGGAGACTGCGGATTACAGGGAGACCTGAGATAGGGGTTCCCCAGAGACTTTGCTTGTTATAAAAATACTACACATCCCTAATCAGTACCAGTACAATCTGCCACTATGGGACTAGATGGTGGAAGAAAAGTGGATATGCAATCTGGTGTAATGCTGCATCTAGTTCTAGTCTCAAAATGACGCACTTCCATAACACTACTCTCCTCTTAATAATTGCAAATGACAGTCATCAGTGGAACTACCCTGCTCTTTATAACCGTGAATTCAAGCTTACCAATGAAATGGAGACATCCTGGGGTTTATAAACACCTCTGCTAAAATTGTTTCGCGAGTTGTTTACTTAGACTCTGACCATGCCCAAAGAGAATTTTAATAGGTACATACTGTATTAATAGTGCACATTCTCACTTGTGCCGTACTCTGTTTTTTTAGGGGGTATATGTGTAAAGCACTCAATGTGGAGCTTGGAGTTGAAGTAAAGCACAAAGTCCATGGTGTTTTAATCAGGTAGATCAACCACCTCAGTTACATCTACATCTCTAACGGCCCTGTAGACTGCCTCTGCCCTTTACAAGAATACACACATAAAACAGGACAGAACAAAATACATCATTTTAAGATACCACACATCTTCCTTCTTAACAATCAACATGACAAAGGGCTCTGTTATTTCAAACTAAATAACCCTTACTTACAAAGTTACAAAGAATAACTAAATATATATTCTAAGAACAATACCACCCCACAAAGTATTATAAGTACTGGTAAGCAGTTCAGCAAATGTAGTCTTTAATGTACTTTTTTGATCATCGGTCTAGAAGGCAAATTCAAGAAAATCTTCTAGCACCTTTAACTAAACACTGCACATTCACATCTTCATCAATAACTTTGAATTCCCCAAAGCTGGACTCCTCCACACACCATCTCTCTTTAAGCTTAAATTTTCAGAGCTCTTAACCACATTGCAAAATATCTTGATGACCTTCATACAGAGTGAACAGTCTAATAAAGGATGTACTATTGAATATTTCATTTTTAGGCTATGGAAACAATTACCATTATTTCCAGAGACATTTTTTATTAAACCAGTGATTCTACAGCCAAGGTTGACAACTATTTGAATTCAGAGAATTATGTGCCTGAGCCTTCTATCTGTGATCTTAAACAGATATGAGAAAACCTTGGTGTGGCATTTTCAGAATTGTAACTTGAAATCCAACTTTATCATCAAAGAGAATTTTTAATTACAATTTCTCGAACACAAAACATGAATCTTTACCTTTGCCCAATCCAAAGTTAGCACTTCTTAAATGTAATAAGGCAACCCAGTCTTATCCTATAAGAGAGGTAGGTTTATTTTGCAATATAAAAATATAAATTTAAAACTGCACCCACAGGCAGCAATGACAGACCTGGAACGTTTAACCCCTTCGCTGCTCATAACGAGCTCAGCTCGTCATGCAGTACACTGGTTGTGTGCGTATGACGAGCTGAGCTCGTCATGAAACAATGACAAAGGAGGATCTGCAGCACAGGAGGGGAATTGCCTTAGCAGCCATGTGGTTAAAAGGCTACTTAAGGGGGTGGCACAATTAGTGCTGCAGGTCCACTAGTGACATTCAAGTTCAGACCCTGGGAACATGTAGTTAGTAGGGACTTAGAAGTAAATTAAATGTGCCTATTGGGTATTAGTCCAATGTCACCATGTTTAAAGGACGAGAGCTCTAGGAGCAGTAGTGAAGTATGCAAAGTCCAAAAAGCCAACACATATGGGTTT
This sequence comes from Lissotriton vulgaris, assembly GCF_964263255.1. Lineage (NCBI taxonomy): Eukaryota > Metazoa > Chordata > Amphibia > Caudata > Salamandridae > Lissotriton > Lissotriton vulgaris. Next base: position 1,931,396,377 of record NC_141689.1, on the reverse strand, counting down.
ATAAAACAGGGAAGGGGTGAATGAATGAATGAATGACTGAAAATGGTTTTTTATAGCGCGATTGCTGCCCTGGGGCGTCCAAGCGCTAGAGGAACCAGCTGGAGGTGTAATGAGGATAGCAGACTGGGAGGATGGGGGGAGGGATTGAGTTGTTACGGGGATTTGAACAGATGTGTTTTTAGTTGTTTGCGGAAGGAGGCGAGGTTGGGATTAGATCTCAGATGAAAAGGAAGGGAGTTCCATATCTTTGAGGCGTTGAGGGTGAACATTCTTCCGCCTGATCTAGTCCTTTTAATTCTGGGGACTGTTGCCATAAAAGCCCGACTAGAGCGTAGGGATGAAGGTAAAACGTTTGTGGATAACCCTGCAGAAAGAGCCATGTCCACCTTACCCTCCTGCCAACCCAAGGCCAGGGTAGACTACTAATACCTTGATGGGCTTCTGGGCTTAGGAGATAGATCACAGACTAATGCATTGTCATGCAGGGGCCCTTTTCAGTTCAATGCTTCTCAGAACTCAGTTGGATCTCGCTATCTACACTCTCCTGAGCCACTGGACTGACCCATGGAGAACCCTTCTTCTCACTTGTGGACCCAATCTGTGAAGCATCTAACTATAACTTGCTCACAGGTGCATCCCAGTAGGCAGACAGTAACACCACGGTCAACTAAGCAATGTCGCCCAGTTTTCCCAAGGAAAATGTGTCCCATAAATGGATAATAGAGGGCACAGGCCCTGGAACATTCACTGCCAGGCGGAAGCTCCAAGCGGGTATATTGGGTAGGTACCTCTTCCAGCCTTGGTGCTGGGAAGGAGTTCCATATCGACTGCTGAGGTTAATCTGAACTCTGTGGTTTCTCAGAGTGGGGGACATCAGCTCAGGGTGTTATGAATCCTACTTCCACTCTACCTCCCACCAGTTCAGGACCATGTTTTAGTCCACAATCTGTATGCTGAGGCTATAAAAGTGATAGAGGTGAGTCCTTCCTCCCTCTGGCCATCCATCTGGGTATTCTACGCTCTGCTTTGGAGTGGTACGTGCACAAAACTGAGTTTTCTGGGCACCCTGGGTAGCCAACAAACCTAGCTCTTCCTGACACTGAAGAGCTCCAACCAGTTGATGGTCTCTTGGTACAGGCCGGGTCCACTTGTTTGTGCACCAACTGGGAGCAATCAAAACACCAGCATTGGAAATGGAGCTCCCTGGGCCTTCACACACCAGAACCTCCCTTCCTATTTTTAAAATGGGCTTTGGAACCCTTTACCCTAGTATAAACAATGGTTCTGTCGGGTATACAACCTGATTACTTCAAAATGTGAATAAATCATTCCATGTTTTGATTAGTCATATGGTTACTTAAGACAAAACTCCACTAAGAACATATTCGAAATGCAAATACAAACCAAAGAGAGATCAGGGTAACAATATATTTTTAATCTATGAATTGTTATCATTCATAAACACCCTATTTTTTACACATGAAGATTAATCAAGGAACCAAAATATTCAAAAAATATATATAATTTATACAGAACTGCGCTTTTAAATAAAGTGAGTATATTGTGACATATAGTGCACTGGTGACATATAAATGGTGATTTATATACAAGTGAGTGAAGGAGGGGGAGGAGAAAGTAAAGAGAACAGTCTTTTGGCCAGTTATTCAATTATGATAAGTCCAACATGCCACCTCAGTTGGCCTTGATTAACTGGATATTCTGTGCTGGTCCAAAGGTTTTAATATGGATGTATGACATTACAACGCATGCTTTTACCACGCATGCCGTTACAACGCAGTTTTTACAATGCATACCATTACAACGCATAGCGCTTTGGGGTGCTGGATAGTGAATAGTTAATTTACTATTCCAACTCCAGTCCCCGTGGATAGTAGGGAAGGTGTTGGATAGTAAATTAAATCTATTCCCTATTCTAGAGCGCCCCCCAGGGCAATGCGTTGTAATGGTTTGCATTGTAATGGTTGTGTCGTAAAGGTAGTGCGTTGTAAAAGTTTCGTTGTAAAGGTTGTTCACCTTTTAATATCGTTGACGTTTCGACCCTTTGGACACCTTAATTGTGGGTCTGAAGCGGGTCTTCTTCAGGACATGGGGCAGGATGGGGTAGTAATATGGCGCCTGTTGATCAGGGAGGGTAAGCCATCAGGAAAGGATTTGCATGAAGTTATTAAAGGAATTTACTAGTACTATATGGAGTGTGCGACAATGGTTATTTATGCACTCACCTACGGGCCCCTTCGTAGATTGGACCCCAGAATATTACTGTGGAAGAATCGCCAATTCTTTTGGCATTCAGGCGCTGAGAAAATTCGAATCTGTTAAATAAAGTAAGGCGTATTTTAATGTATATTCCATATCGCTTAGTATGTTGGTCCATCAAGGTAAATCACTAGATTCAGTGCCGTTGGATTCTAATCCAACTTCGTAACGCTAAGATCACACTCACCCAGTTGCTGGGACTAGCGGGTCCCTTTACGATATGAACCACTGGTCGTGATACTAGACATCATGGAGCTCAATATTTCCATTAGAGGCTCCTTCAGTTGAATGCCAGCCGCATTATTAGCGCGATCTGGAAGACATGAGGGGGGCGGTAAGCACGGTATTCTGAATTATACAATGGTAGCGTGCTTTGTCAGACATGTGAATAATCGTCAGAGTACTGATTTGACATGTCACACCTGGAATACGAGCCACAGTCTCTTAATCTGCAGTAAGCGCAAGATCCGTTTCTATCCGCTCACTTGTAGCAATGTTCAGTCGGCAACCCTTTATGGTTGGCGCCTGTTGAGACTAGTTTACTAGCCTCAAGGATGTGCCGCCGTGGGAGCGTTGCCTCGTCACTAGGCAACCGGCAGGTTACATTTGCACACGTATTCGTCCTCATGACGTAAGGCAGCACTGCGTTCCACGTTGCTAAGTAAAGCTTGGTCCCCTAGTTTGTTATAACTATGTGTACTATATGCTACCCGGGTTTCAAAATTGACCCGTTTCATATCGCACGGGCTGGATAGGTATATTTCGGCACATTCTGCCCCCCCCCGCGTTGACATTTAATTGGGATGGCAGCATAATGTTTTAAGGATATTCAGGGGTTTGTGAGAGTACTTGACAGTAAGCAATTTAAAAAAAAACACATAAAAATGACAGATGGATATTTGTACACAATAAAAACAGCTAATGGGCAAATATGCAAGGTACAGCAGTACATTTAGGATAATTTGCCATTATAATATACCATATTCTCACAATTTAGAAGTCCAGTGTTGTATTGCATTGCATTAAATATGGCTCATAGTGCATCAGATGTATTACATGCAGCAATGGTGTTTACATTTTCAAGGTGTATAAACACTTGGGTATATGTACTACATACGCCAGACCAATGTAGCTGGAACTAAACTACACTGGGCCTGGGAAGGAGCAGGTTTAGATGTATAGGGGGAATCATGCTGGTTACAGTTGCCCCATTTGGTTGGCCGTCTCCTCTCTTTCATTCAGCCCATCATGTACTGCGTTAAGAGAGTGCATCCATCTACACTCTTTGTAGTTGAGTGACTTGGAGATGGATCCACCTCTTGCATTGGGTATTATTTTCTGCAAGACCCTCCATTTGATTTCTTCTGGTGTGTGCTTAGGAGGGTTGGGGAGTAAAGACGTACTACCAGTCCCACAAGCATGGTTACGGCCATGGAAGGTTGCCGGCCCACATGGGCGTGACTACTTAAAAGGAGCAGCCTGGTAGCCGTGTTCTGCCGTTTTAGAGACTGTTTGCCATGATGTAGGGCGGAAGGCCTGAAACGCGTCCCAAATGAACTGTCGAGTGTCTTTAAGCAACAACTCTCTACTGGCAGCTTATCTCCAGTGAGTGCATCCCAACTTGAGGTGAACTCTTTTTTCAAATATTTACAGCCTGCCTGGTTGAGGGAAAGCACCCCCACTATATCTACTGTGGGTCCACTGCTGTTCACGGGGACGGCAACAGTGTGAGCAGGAGTAGTGCCTTGTGATGGGAAGCTGTGTGATTTTTAAGCACCAATGACAACATTTTTAATTCTGTTTCAGAGGAAAACACCCACATGGGGAGTAAAGACAAACTACCAGTCCTGAAGGCCTGAAACGCGTCGCAAATCAACTGTCGAGTGTTTTTAAGCAACAACTCTCTACTGGCAGCTTATCTCAAGCGAGTACATCCCATCTTGAGGCAAACTCTTTTTTCAAATATATATGAATTCAATGAAAAAACCATAGGTTTTAGCCCATATATAGTTAGGGATTAGCATTTTCAAAACTTTATTTTACTCGCATAAAACCATTGAAATTCGCATATATAGTTAGATGCGCTAACTATATATCGCGCACCCGCAATCCACTGCTGATGATGTCACATATTACATCATTCATGACATGCTCAGTGACATCACTGATGACATCACTGATGACATCTCAAATGACATCACTGATGACATCACTGATGACATCTCAAATGACATCACTGATGACATCACTGATGACATCACTGAAGACATCCCAAATGACATCACTGATGACATCTCATTTGACATCTCATTTGACATTACTGAGCACATCACTAATGACATCATTCATGTGATAATACGATTAACCTCTTCAGACTCTGATATAACCTTAGATACACTCAGTGTAAACAAAAACTCACAGACTGTCACTCATCCATGGAGTTACTCACACACCTAGTCAGTCATGCAAAGAATCAATCACACCTCCATTTCCTCTACTATACAGTTATACACACCTTACTTATTCAAACATATACTAACACATATTTACTCTCTTATACAATCCCTGATACAAGTTCACAATGATCCATACAGCCACTCACACATTCACTGGCTCTTATGCACAGTTATTTATATATGTCAACTCTCACATGTACTGTGTACTTACTTTGACATGTAGCACTGAGATATCCATTCACTCACCAATACACTCATGCACACAGTTAACCGCCCATACAGCTGTTTCCACATGCACTTTTGAACCCATACATCTAGTGAATCAACTGCTCACACATCTATGCACAGAGTCATACACCTCCCAGCCACCCACACACACTCAGTCTCCCATACAAATACTTGGGCAACCCATATAGTTACTCATATAGCTACTGATCAACACATGCAGCAGTTTACAGAACAACAGACATAATGATGCACACATTAAGACAGTTTAGTCACTTACCCATTCACTCAGTGAGACACATTTAATCACTCACTCATACAGTCAGTCATGCACCTACTAAATCCTTCATCCAGACACTTATACATCCACTCATTCTTCAAAATGTAAGACATATTTTAACTTTACAGAAACATACAGTCACTGGATGTTGTCATCAGTGATGTCATCAGTGATGTCATTTGAGATATCATCAGTGATGTCATCAGTGATGTCATTTGAGATGTCATCAGTGATGTCACTGAGCATGTCATGAATGATGTAATATGTGACATCATCAGCAGTGGACTGCGGGTGCGCGATATATAGTTAGCGCATCTAACTATATATGCGAATTTCAATGGTTTTATGCGAGTAAAATAAGGTTTTGAAAATGCTAATCCCTAACTATATATGGGCTAAAACCTATGGTTTTTTCATTGAATTTCAATGGTTTTTCAATAACAAATATCAAAAGCTGTCAAATGTCAAGTACGTGATAGGTAAAAACATTTTCGTGTTTATGCACGCTGATGTGCTTTAAACGCTGCCCCCCCCTCTTTTCACTTAGAAGTACTCTCTCTTTGCAGATAGTGAAGGGTAGTTAACGCAGGCCTTTGCCCCCGTTGTAATCCGTCGTGCCTGCTTGTCTCTCCATTTGATTGATTGTTATCCAAGCATTTACTATTTTAGAATTTATTCTCTTTGGTTCATTCTCTATTTACTAACAAGCGCAAAGCCGCAATACTCTGTTTAGTCATTGCAGATAGTGAAAAATCGTGTTAAAAAAAAAATATTCGAGCAAAATCAGTAGGCCACTAATGGGATCTCTTTTTGACCTCGCTAAAATAGAAACATTAGGAACAACCCTTCATGAGAAATACGAAACTAGTGAGATGAACTGAGCTCCACACCATGATGGCTGCAAGACAGCTCAGCTCCGCCACCCACCCCGCCCAAAATAACGATAAACTCTATGCAAATATTATAAATATATACAACACACCAGCAAAGTAACAGGGTAAAACATTTTATTAAATAACTATTTACATAACTATTTCATACTTTTTGTTGCCTGATCCGGCTAGCTCAATCGATCGAGCATGAAACTCATGCATTCTGATAGCAAGCGTTGCTGCTGATGCTATGCAAACAAAAACTGGTTTTCAGTTTGTACATTCTTCAAGATTTTTCATCCAAGGCTGGTTGAGAGTTTGTAGAACGATGGCTTCAGATTTTCAACAAACGGTGTGGTGGCGCGGACTGGGAGGGTGCGCTTGACTTCTGCCCCCTCCCCAAGTCGTGTTGCCTTGGCGTGGCCTAAGATCGCCCCCGACATAGGCGGCCGGCTCCCAGGGTCCGGCGGAACTTTTTGCCTTTTGATGACTCTTCCATTCTGGACCTTATCCCACAATCCGTTTGACCTGAAGACACGCTGTAGTGGGGCGCCCCTTTACCATTTCAGTTGCCATTCCGCCCGCTTTTGCTACACTGTGCCTCTTCCGCCATTCAGCTGTTTACTGCCCGCTCTTGCGACTACAGCGTCTCGCTCACCATGTAGTTGAGTTGCTCCCGCTCTTGCGATGCAGCTATAGGCGGCTGCCACAGGACTCTCAAAATGACGGCCGCCTCTTCAGATTTGGGCGTGGTCCACTAAAATGGCCATGGGACACCTTGGAACTCGGACGCTTGTCTGCTAGGGCTTGGGCCCCATTCTCGAAAGCGTCCACTGAGCCTTGAAGATTCTACAAAAGTCTTGGGGGCCCCCGACTCCCGCAGGCTTCTGGTGGGGAGCGGCTGCCATGATTGCTCGTGGAATGGCCACGACTGAGATACGAGATGGTGGTGCTCTCATGCTAACGCCAGCTTCAGTCTGAAACATCCAGAAACACTATAGACTACCAATTCGATCAGTTCCGGTAGCGCCCCAACGTGACCCGGTAGGGAAGAACTTGCCCTCCCCTCTTTGACTGATGGTTCTTGTTGCCTGTCCCTTCTGTTGTCATTTAACAGAACTTTTTAGACTGCTGAAAGGGGTTGTGTTCCGACCGCTGGTTGGTGGAGACATTTTGACTATATTCTGGACCTACGTTGTCGCGTAATGCGTTATATGACACGCCGCGTTAGCGCACCCGGAAGTACTCCAGTGCGCGAAGCGCAGCTTCCCGGAAGGGATCCGGGGCACGGCGCGCAGCGCGTAACGTAAGCATAACAGGTCATGTGACTTGTTAATAAAACTTTTCATTGGTTCATTTTACTTTTGTTATTCTAATGATGAAAAGCTTGGTCATATGACCTAAAAATTACGCTTTTTATTGCTTTCGAACATTATTTTTTCTTAAACATATATGTTATAATGTTCCAGGCTAATGTATTTTCCTGGAAAATTTACAACTGTCCTGCAAGTAAAATATATTCCTTTTTCTAGCAAAAGGGCGTTTCTTCGTCCCATGACGGAGCCGTTGAGCAAAAGATGCTCGGCCTGCTGTCTTAGTCGCCGATACGCCCGAATATCAGATTCTTATCGATCACTTTATGTTGCAGGAGTAAAAAACACAACAGCCCTTGACCATTTATCTTTACTGCATTCCTGCGTATTATACCTTTTATCCGTCATGTAATTGGACTGCTTTATTTCACTTGCCTTTTACTGATTCGAAAACAGTGACTAAAATTAAAAACTTTACCAATGTAAATACTACTACCATGTTTTGTTTTAAAAACCTTTATTGTGAAAATGTCAGTATACAAATACGGGCCTATAACCACGTGGGCCGGCCACGGAGCAAACTGGAATCGTATATGATGAGGAGACATTTACACTGTAGAGGAACGCAACGAGCGGGCCATTAGGTTGCAAGAACTAAGGTGTCTAACAGTTGCGGAATCGGTGGACGTACATTTTGTAATTAAAATACGACAGGGCCACTTACAATAAAATTATCTAGATATACATTTGCGGGCAAGTACCATGGGTGACGTTAATTCGAACTTTCAATAGTACAGTAATCAATAACACATCAGAACTTAATATCAATAGGGATGTTGAAATATTCAATCAATTCTCATTCCCGCCCGCCATGTGCTTCAAAACTGCATACGTATCTCGTGATATCAAGGTTGTGTAACCAGTACACAACAAGGAGGTACGAATCCCATTTATACCGGCGCCATTTTGGGCGAGGCCGGGCAGGTCCAGGATATAGTCAAAATATCTCCACCAACCAGCGGTCGGACCAGAACCCCTTTCGGCAGTCAAAAAAGCTTCAGTTAAATGACAACAGAAGACATAGGCAACAAGACCAACAGTCAAAAGAGGGGAGGGCAAGATCTAAAGCCATTGTTCTACAAACTCTCAAGCAGACTTGGATGGAAAAATCCTGAAGAATGTACAAACTGAAAACCATTTTTTGTCTGTATAGCATCACCAGCAACGCTTGAGTCAGCTTTGTGTGAAGCCGCCATTTTTTATTCAATCAATAGCTCCCCCTGCACACATTCAGGGACCTGGTCGTGTCTAAAGGTTAAACGGATTGTGGGACAAGATGCAGAAAGGAAAAGGAAAAAAGTTCCGCCGGACCATGGAACTTTCGGCGCAGCATTGTAGGATGGCCACACCAGTGCGGCAACTTGCTAGACACCACCTCGGTGCCATCCAGATCTCGGAGCGTTGTGCTTCCTTCGGCCTACTGTAGCCACAAGTGCGGACGCAACTCAGCTGGATAGTGAGTGAAACACCAAGGGGTGCCCCACTGCAGCCGAGGAGCCTCCATCTTGGGGGCGACGCACAGCATCACATTGCTTTCTCAAACAGCCCCCACTGACTGACGCGACCTCACAGGCCAACGGGGCGCCCAACGCCGAATTTCGGCGCAGTATTGTAGGATGGCCACACCAGTGCGGCAATTTGCTGGACACCACCTCGGTGCCATCCGGATCTTGGCGCGTTGTGCTGCCTTCGGCCTACTGTAGCAGCAAGTGCAGGCGCAACTCTGCTGGACGGCGAGTGAAAAGATAAGGGGCGCCGCACTGCACATCAGGTGCCTCCACCTGGGGAGGTGAGAGAGGCCAGTTTGCGCCACCTCCCCCCCCCCCAGGCACCCCACGCCGACTTTCGGCGCAGCATTGTAGGATGGCCACACCAGTGCAACTTGCTGGACACCACCTCGGTGCCATCCGGATCTCGGCGCGTTGTGCTGCCTTCGGCCTATTCGCACATCGGTCCGCTACTGACGCCGCCTCACGTGCCAACGGATTTTCTACGCTTTTTATAGCAGCGCGTAACGTAAGCATAACAGGTCATGTGACTTCTTTATAAAACTTTTCATTGGTTCATTTTACTTTTGGTTTCCTAATGATGGAAGGCTTGATCATATGACCTAAAAATATCACTTTTCATTGGATTAAAACATTTTTTTTTCCCAAACGATGAAAGCCCCACCTTGTTTCTAGATGTTTCAGACTAAAGCTGGCGTCAGCCTGAGAGCACCACCATCTCGTGGCTCTGTCGTGTTCATTCCGCGAGCAATCATGGCAGCCGCTCCCCACCGGAAGCCTGCAGGAGTCGGGAGCCCCCAAGACTTTTGTAAAATCTTCAAGGCTCAGGGGACATCCGAGTTCCAAGGTGTCCCAGGGCCATGTTAGTGGACCAGGCCCAAATCCGAAGAGCCGTCCGCCATTTTAAGAGTCCTGTGGCAGCCGCCTATCGCTGCACCGCAAGAGTGGGTGCAACTCAACTACATGGTGAGCGAGACGCTGTAGCCGCAAGAGCGGGCGATAAACAGCTGAATGGCGGATGAGGCACAGTGTAGCAAAAGCGGGCGGAATGGCAACTGAAACGGTAAAGGGGCGCCCCAGTACAGCCGATGAGCCTCCACCTGGGGAGACCCATTCACGCCGCCTCCCCCCCCCCCGGGGCGCCCCACGCCGTTTTTCGGAGCAGCATTGTAGGATGCCAAAACCAGTGCTACAACTTACTGGACATCACCTGGGTGCCATCCACATCTCAGCTCGTTCTGCTGCCTTGGGACTATTCGCACAACAGACCGCTACTGACAAGGCCTCCCCGCGCACCCCCCGGGACGCCCCACGCCGTTTTTCGGAGCTGCATTGTAGGATACCAAAAACCAGTGCGGCACCCAGGTAACATCACCTGGGTGCCCTCCAGAACTCAGCACGTTGTGCTGCCTTGGGACTATTCGCACAAAACACAGCTACTGACCATTGTTGCTTCTTTTTTCAAAAAAATGTTTAAATGTATTTACTGTTTTTGTTGCGTTCTATATATTTAAAAGTTATTAAAGTGTTATAATCCTACTTTGTTGGAGTACTATATATTTATAATGTGACACATAATTGTAAAAACTTTGATGTACAAAGAGGCATCCCTGGAATCTTCCGCTTCAGGCTCGGTCCCACACACCCTCACAGTGAGAATCCCCTCCCCAAGCACAATACAGGATGGTTATCAGATAGTAGGAACGCGTGTGGTGTGACAGATCTACTGTAACTCCTTTGAAGAGGGGTGATTCTCTACAGCTGGGGCCATAAACTACATCTGCAGGGCTAGGTGATAGCCTGGGACCGGCCTGAACAATCGGACACAGAGGAAGAAGAGTGTCAGAGGGTGCGGTAGTGAATAGGGTGAAAGGGTGGTGTCGGGCGGGCACAGGGTGTGATTCTCAGGGAAGAGCAGCGCACATGGGAGGAGGATTCTGGCCCATGCATGAGAGAGAGAGCGGGGGTGACCAGTGCGTGGAGGAGATGCTTGCGAGGGTGAGGAGCCATGCTCAGGATCGGCGGCGTGCAGAGAGTGGGTCTGGTCAAGGCATCTAAAATGGCTGCCGTGCTCAACAAAAGTGTGGCATTGCAAAATAGACAAGATGGCGCAGACAATGTTTATCAATAAGGATTAATTTATAACAATTATTTAAAACAAAATATTTACTCGCAGTGACAAAATGGCGGTCAACACTTCCTGATTTCCATCGAATCGAACGTTAACAGACGTCACGCAACAAAAAAAATACGCTCACGCACAGCCGCTGGAAGACATGTATCAACATATATGAGCCTCCTCAGCCACCCTCAGAAAACAAAAGGGGTCAGGATACGTCTCCCGTACCCCCTTATACCTAGTAATTTAATGAAATCGAAACACAAAATGGCGAATGCACGTTTCGCTACCAGTTTGCGAACCAAGAAGCGCTTCTACCTCGAAAAATCACATTTTTATTATTTGCCCCACAGGACCCTTTAATAACCCCAACATCATTCCTAGGGGGTCAAGAGAGGTCTACCTAGCCCCCTTTCATTAAATTCCCCCTTCGTTTTTCTCCTCCTCTTGTCTCTCGATCCTACCGACAGACAAGAGGGTGGCCGCACCGGACTGTTTAGAATGTTGACAGACACCGGAGAGCCAATCAGCTTCGCTACGCAAAGCTCCGTTACGCGAAAAGTACGCGATCTGGGACGCTGTCACAGATATACCTGTTTTTTAAACGTTAATTTCTCAAAATCCACTGGAGCACATATATTGAGACCCAGCAAAGGCACATCGGGCTAACAGTCCCTATAATTTTGCCAAATTTCGTGCAAATCCATTCAGCCGTTAATTTGCGAACCGAGAAGCGCTTCTACAGTGAAAAATCAATTTTTTTTAATTTTCCCCACGGGACCCTTTAATAACCCCAACACCATTTTCTAGGGGGTCAAGAGGGGTCTACCTTGCCCCCTTTCATTAAATTCCCCCTTCGTTTTTCACCTCTTCTTGTCTCTCGATCCCACCGAGAGACAAGATGGCGGCTGCTCCGGACTGTTTAGAATGTTGACAGACACCGGAGAGCCAAGCTTCGCAAAGCTCCGTGACGCGAAAAGTACGCGATCTGGAGCGCTATCTGGGACGCTGTCACAGATATATACATTTTTTAAAACGTTAATTTCTCAAAATCCACTGGAGCACATATATTGAGACCCAGCAAAGGCACATCGGGCTAACAGTCCCTACAATTTTGCCAAGTTTCGTGCAAATCCATTTAGCCGTTCGAGCTAAAAGTGAGGCCAAACGCCCTATGGAAATTAACATGGGAAAAACGCGTTTTGGGACCCCCCTTTTTTCTCAGCTCCCCCTTGACGAACCCCCCCCAAATTTTCAGGGGCTGCTCAGAAACAAAATGTGCCATTTTCCTGAACATTTCAGCCGATTCCGTCCACAAAAGCCAAAGTTATTAGACATAGAATTTTCAAAAGTCCCATAGAGAAAAAATCCTAACTATATATACCTACTGGCGATAGCCAGTAAGTAATATATATATATATTACCTACTGGCGGTTAGGACCTATTATCCATAGGAAAACAGCAACATTCTATTGGCAATAACTTTGGCATCGATTGATGAATCTTCTTGAAATTTTCCAAACATTTGGCCAGCTCAGTTCGCTACTTCCCTGAAAATTTGGGGGTGATTGGTGAAGCGGGATGCACATATGATCCACGCATTTTGCAGCCGAAAAAAAAGAAGCATGTATTTTTGAGATATAGATCAAGATTATGCGTATAGATGTTGTTTGGCTCTAAAAAGAGCCCTTGTGTTTATTGAGAGATTTTTGTACTTACAAGTAAGTACCGATGCAGAGTCTAAAGTTCATGAGAAAGACTCTGTTCCCTTCATCTGTAAAATGTACAGCATCTCTCCTATAGATGCCATGCATATTGAAACACAAATTGTTGTGGTATATGGACTTCATTCTATAGTCTCAGAAAAAAGTAGAAACAGATTTATTCACATTTTTCCTAACTGTCTCAATTTGTGGACAAAATAGATTGGAGTAGTTCAATTTCTGCCTTTAGCATATGTTAGAATAGACAAAAGGAGTTTGGGGGAAAAGTGAAATTAAAACAGAAAAGAAATGATTGGTTGACAACATTCTACACAGAAAACTAGGGTGCATGTTTCTGTTTTTTAAAAGCATGATTCTTATTGGTTATCAGAACGTGATTGAAAATAACATTACGTAGGATAAGGTAGTATATTGAGAAGTCGAGCACACTTGCTGTTTTTTTTAACAACATTGTGTGATGAACTTTTGTATTTTTCCTCTGGAGCCAGTATTGCTTTTTTGCATGGGTAGATGCTAATTTGTATATGGAAATGCAATCTGCTTTGGATTTTGAAAGTGAGAATGGATTTTACTGCTCTGTCTTTCAAAATGCAAACTACGTTTGCTATGGGAGGGCGGGAGTCGTGAGAGTCCCGCTCTGTCAAAGCAAACAGCAGTATACTGGAGGTAGGCACCCCGGGACACTGCAGGTGCCAGTCGTAGTAGTTTCCAGGGTCCTCGAGGGCACCAGGCAGAGGGCCATGCAGTCTGCTTCCCGTAATACACAAATTCCCTGTAGGGTGGTGATTCCCGGAGCTTGAGGGGGGTCGTTGAGGTCCACATACTTGAATGCGAAAGTGGTGCAAGGGGTTTGTAAATCTGGTACAGAGTGTTTTGTTTTACTTTGCTTACCTTTCTGTCATGTAGAGGATCTAGGGTAAATATAACGGTTTCTGTACAGGCAGTAATGTTTAACCCTACCCCCAAATGGTTTTCTGCCTGTTTCTAAAGTAACAGTTCATGGAACACTTACGTGAGAACAGAGGTTAGAAGTTCACCACACTATGTTGCTAATGGCGTTGACTTTTTATTCTTTTGAAGTGGAACCGTAAGTTGTAGCTATACACTCTGGTAAAGATCTGATGAAGAGCTAGCCTCAGAATTATACTTCAAATTATAAATATAATTCCTATTGTGGACTGCTATCCTCACAATCAAAAACAAAGTATTTTTTTTTTATTAACTTTTATTAAAACAATAAATAACTGGGAATATAACTAAATGATAACAATACAATAAATAACTAGAGCCATAACTTTAACAAAACAATATAACAAACAACATATAATATGGAGTCCAATAGAAGTACTGTAGGTAATCTGCAAAACAAAAAAGAAAATTAGTGTTTAAAATTAGATCGATGTGACTAAATGAGGTCACACATTACAAGTCAAAGTAACACAAAAATATTTCTATTTCTGTGCAGTGTATCTGCTAGATTTCCCTTATTTTATAGGCTTGCATTCAAACGGTGTCTGTATAGAAGTGCCTACAGCATCATATTTATATTACAGATGAACAGGTCTTTAAAATGATTCACATATGAGACAGAATTAGGTGAGAGATGAAGTCATTATGCAGGACAATATTTTTTAGGGCTTATTTACAAAACTCTTGTGACACTTTTGTCTTACTTTTCTCACGTTGAAAGTGAAGCAAAGGTCGCGCAAGGGGTTTGTAAATAAGCTCTTTTATTTCTATTGCATTTAATTGGAGGTATTGTATATCTAGGCCGCTCTGCTTATCTTGTGTAAACACTGTGGCCACCAGAGTTCACAACTTGAACTCCGCTTTGGGTGGTTACTTGCCGGATATGCAATACTGCTTTCAAGAGGAGACGCCAATAAAGAGTACTGGTGTGGAGCTGCAAGTATGCGGAAGGACTTGCAGATTAAGAACCCGGTCAACTTTGGAAGGGAAGAGTTAAGGATATTGAGAGAGGCTCCTTCTGTTTCATGAGACGGCCTAAGTACCAGTGGAGCAACACAGCCAACCTCTACTGCACAGCCTAATATTCATCCCCAATTTGGAACCCTTTAAGAGAAAAAGTAAGAAGGTTGGGAGCTTTGTATGCCATCCTAATACCTAATCATCCATTAGATATACAGAGATCCACCCTATATCAGACTCATCCGTACAAGTGTGAATTCAAGTCAAGTCAAGTCAAGTCAAAAACATTGGTATCGCACACATATCACATCCAAAGAGTCTCATGGCGCATGCAGACGGCTCTGACGAGAAAAGGGGGAGGCCTAGTTGGAAAAAGCCAGGTCTTCAACTTCTTACGGAAGCAGCTGTGTTTCTGAGATGGTACGGAGATTGATGGGCCTTTTATTCCACAGGGCAGGGGCGAGGAAAGAGAAGGAGCGACCACCATTTCTGGAGGTTTGTATTCTGAAAGGAGTGAGCAGAGACTCAGCACTAGATCTGAGTTCTCTTCGAGGCATGTACCATGTTAGTTTTCGAGACCAATATTTTGGACCCTTTCCGTACATGTGTTTGTGGAGTAGGCACAGCGTTTTAACACGTATTCGTTTTTTTACTGGGAGCCAATGAAGACTCTTCAAACATGGGGCCAATTGAGATTTTCATGGTAAGTTTAAAACCAACCGGGCTGCGGTGTTCTGAAGGACCTGTAATCTATTCAGGTGGTGTTCATTTATGGCTAGTAAGAGCGCATTCCCATAGTCCATTCTATTTATGATTAGACCCTGGACTAGGGGTTTCTGAGCCTCAGCGGGAATCCACTTGAAAACGTTCCTAAAGCTGCGCATAAGTCAGAAGCCAGTGCCAACGATATGATTTATTTGGTTCATCATGGACAATTTATTATCAATGTGAAAGCCCAAATTCCGGACTAATTCCTTAGGAATTGGACAGTTACCCAGATTCATTGGCCACCAATCCTGAGCCCAATGTTCTGCAGCTTTACCAAAGAGCATAATTTCAGATTTACTGCCATTGAGCTGCAGATGGTTAGTGCTCATCCATTTCTCAACCTCCATCATGCAATTTAAAAAACGCTGTCTTGTCTCATTTGGATCGGGCCCAAAGTAATCAGGATCTGGGTGTCATCTGCGTAGGAAAGAACTTAAGAGCTGAAGGCTCTAATCACTCTAGCAAGAGGTGTCATATAGACATATAAAAGCATAGGGCTTAAAATAGAGCTCTGGGGAACACCCATCCTACCAGGCCTTTCACTCGCTATATTTTTGCCAATTTACACAGCTGTTGTACGGTCAGATAAATAGCTTGTGAACCATTTTAGGGCAGTTCCTCTGACACCAATCTCCCACAGCCATTGGATTAGAATGCAATGGGAGATGGTGTTGAATGCCGCCGACAAATCAAGCAGGACAAGAATAGTGGGTTGGTGTTTGTCTGAGGCCAGCCTGATATTGTCCACAACTTCGACCAACGCTGTCTCTGTTCTATGAGATGCACGAATACCCGATTGAGAAAGATCTAAAAGCTCTTGGTTTTCCAGTTGGCTCACAAGTTGGTTGACAAAAAATTCAAGTATTTTCCCGAAATACGGGAGCAGTGAGATTGGTCGATAGTTTAGAAGGGTGTTAGGGTCGGCCGAGGGTTTCTTCAGTATTGGCTTAATTCTTGCTGCTTTCCATATTAAGGGAAAGTTGGCCTCCGAAAGAGATTTATTAAGGAGACCAGTCAAAGCTTCCAACAAGGCCGGGCCAGTATGGAAAATAGTTTAGGGGAAACCTGGTGGGTAGGGGAACCAGACTTTATTTTCAGCTCAACCAACATGATTGTATCCCTGTCGAATTTTTCAAATTCACTCAGGAAATGAGGAGGATCACATGGCTGGTGTGTCAGTGCTTCCGGTTGCATTATAGTTTGATGGGGGGGAATGAAACGTGAAAAGCCTTTATTTTTTCCTCAAAGAATACTGAGAGAGCGTCTGTCCATTCTTAAGTATTAGGAGTTGATATGGGGTTACTCAAAGTGGTAAACTCTCATAAGATCTGAAACAATTCTTTGGAAAAGTTTTCCGCTTTGTTTATTCGCTCCGTAAGAAATGCTCGCTTTGACGTCCTTTTTTCACGCACATAGCCAGTGTGGAGTACCTTGTAGGCTTTGTTGTCGGATGGATCTTTGCTCTTATGCCATTTTTTCTCCGCAGTTCTGGTTATAGATTTGGTTGTTCTTAGTTGTTCAGTGAACCAAGGAGCGTTTCTAATCTTACATTTGACATTACATCTGAGGGCGATTTTATCTAATGCTATCTCGATCGCTTTGTCAAAAAGATGTGCTGCTGTACTAGCACTCATGAATGGGGCTGTCGAATCCATGTGGAAATGTGGAAATGTTTGGAAAACGAAGATAGCGTAATTTTTTTCAAGGACCTACGTTGTGTGAACTCCTTTTCGGAGGCCGCTTCATTAACAGCGATGGGGATAGTAAATTTCAATAGGTAGTGGTCCGTCCAAAGCAATGGGATAGGGGGGTCAGCCGTAATATTCGGAGAGTTTGAAAAAAGAAGATCAAGAGTGTGGCCGGCCTGGTGAGTAGGACCTATGACCTTCTGAACCAAGCCAAAGTTACTTATGTTTGAAATTAACTTCCCAGTATCCATGCTCAGCTTTACTTCCGCATGAAAATTAAAATCGCCTATCAGAAGGAAACTATCAGACGTCAGAACATGGGGGGCAATAATCTTCAACAGATTGTTTGCAAACTCGCCCTTAGTGCCAGGAGGTCGATAGAGTAAGGCTCCCTTCCAGACACTATTTGCGGGTCCATTAAACTTGAACACAAGGATTATCGTGCGGTTGAAAACCAAGTTTTCCACACTAACAATGTTTATGTTGTGGGTGACTGCAATTAGTAGTCCGCCCCTCTGGAATCATTGGACATTATCTGACACCAAAACCCCCTCAAGTACTTATATCTGTTACTTTTTAACTTCGTCGACTACTTATATTGAGAGTATTAATCTTAACGTTATCCATTAAAAATGTGTGCATCTGTATGGCTTCAGACAACTAGTTCATGCCATATTTGAGACATCGGTGTAATCAGCTGGAACAGGAGGATATACTTTTCTTCAACCTCTGCAATTTGCTGCTGATTTATGTAACATTCTACAAACTGAAAAAAGAGTTAAAAATGTATATGTTGTATGTCCAAGATTAATTTAAATGTACATAAAAATATTTGTTCTCAATAGGATTGGGGTTGAAAACCAATCATCAGAGGTTATATTTGACAAGCAAAATAAGAAATAGCATTGCATTATACAAATGTTTGGCAGAGATTGGTCACTCACTTCATTTACAAACTCCTGGCCTTGATCTGATAGAACCCTTTTTGGTCTTCCATGATCTAGAAATTGAGAAATAAACATCAAGAAAAACTGAAAGACACGTCTTCAAATAGAAAAATTCAAAACAACATTTTCACTTTGTATCTCAAGTGCAGGCTGAAAACGTGTAACGAGCATTTAAATGAGAAACATATGGGATTCAGAAACAAACGTCTAGAAGACTATCACAATGGAGATTTACATCTTATAAAAAATATTTATAGAAGCAAGAAAAATTATAACACACATTGTTAAATTTCAAATGACATATTTGGCCAATAAAATCGAGAGGACATGTTTTTATTTGTTTTCTTGCTACCAGAATGCCCACTAATTCTACCAAAACATGGGAACAGCACAGTTATCTGTCTGCAAACACATGAAATACACAAATACTTATCTCAGAATGCTTTTCAATCATGAAATGTTAAAGTAAAACCTGATAACTCCATTAGGACCATTGCAATTTTCGGCTGATAGCATATAGAGAGCAGTCAGTGGATCTGGTATGTCAAATGGTTGACCACCATTTAGTATAGTGCAGGGGCAGGAATAAACAGCTTGTGGCGACCAGTACATCCGAAGGTTGAGATATCTGTATAATGAGATAGAACAGGGGACAAATCAAGTTTAAGTTTATTAAAAAAACTTGGAGAGCATGCTAAAATACAACACTGGCCAATCAAGAACATGTGCAGTACATGGGGAGGAAGTAACATGTGGCGCACTACTTAAAAAAATTAAAGGCGGCAGGATTAAGTGATTTGTTCAGAAAGATCACCTACCAAGGTATGATATTGGAGATATAAGAGCTGGAAACTGTGCTAAAATACAGCATTGCCGAAAACATTACTTTTGCAATGCATGGGGCACGTGACGCACTACTTACAAGAGAAAAATGACATCGCATTAAGTTGAACACCACGTAGCACACTGGTGCGGGAACGGCCACGTGGTGCTTGCCAAATTAAAGAAACGCTGCAGGATTAAGTGATTTGCCCAGAAACAAAAGTTACAAAGTCAACTTTAACAATATAAAAAAGCAGGAAAGCGTGCTTAAAAACAACATTGTCAAACAAACAAAAATTTGCATTCAAGCGGTATTTAAAGATCGTTCAGATTAATTAATTTAATTAGTCTTAAAAAAAATGCTCACCTACGAAGACGTGGATACGAACACTATCAATGGCTGTGACTGCAGAATAGGAAAAGTTCAAGAAGGTTGGCAGGTTATAAGTGCTTTGCAGAAGGATGATTGGTTGAGCATGATGTCACTGGGTGTGAGAGCTGTGATTAGGCTTGTTGTAATTGAGCATGCACAAATAAAATGAAATACGTTAGGGGTACATAGCCAGAAGGTGGTACCTATAGTGCGCATGCGTAACATTAACACTCATGCACTACCACAAACATGCATGCGTAAATTGAAGGCAACTCCTAGGGGGTACATACACAGATGGAGTTCGGACAGGGTTGGATTGGAATTAAAAATCGGCCCGGGCACGATAAAAAAAAATGGCCCACATTTGCATATTGCCTTTGCAAAACACTACTTCAGTGATGATTTTTTTTTTTAAAAGGGGGTTTAAGAAAAATGCCCGGATTAGCTTGCACTGGTGAAACACACCTGTATACAAGTGAGGCGGCTATTGGTCATGTTCCCTGCCCCCGCTCAATAAGCATATGTTAATGGGCCGGCCCCAGCGAGAGAAAGGGAATGACACCTCTGCTCATTGATAAAAGAGAAGTAACTGAGGCTGATCTGTCTCCAGAAAGGCCGCCGGGGAATAGGGTCCCTGGGGCCTTGAATTGGCTTCAGGAGGGGGGCTATAATAATATATAATTAGCCATGTCCCGGGGCTGGGATCCCGGTGCCCGGAATCGGCCACGGGAGGGGGGCCAAGCGGCCCCCATCCCATAAAAAAAGTGAATACGGATACTCTGCTTATTGTCATCATACCGCAAGCACAGCCTTCCGATCAACCGCTGAAGGCTTATTGGCTTATCAAGTGGTTGTCAACATTTGAAACTAGAA
The DNA here is from genome assembly GCF_964263255.1 of Lissotriton vulgaris. Taxonomy (NCBI): domain Eukaryota; kingdom Metazoa; phylum Chordata; class Amphibia; order Caudata; family Salamandridae; genus Lissotriton; species Lissotriton vulgaris. The sequence continues at coordinate 1,931,376,143 of NC_141689.1, read as the reverse complement.
CTGTTGGCATCCATTTTATGCCTCGAAACAAGAGAGGCTGAAGAAGCGTGTAAAATATGTCTTTCAAACATGAAAAGGGGGAGGGTAGACTCACCCTGATCCTCTAGGTCTGCTCAGGGGGTCCTACAAGGACCTCCAGGGCCCCTAATTTTTTGGGTGGGTAAAATTGCGTGGTGCGCGTATGATCCAAGCATTCTCGCAATATAAAAAAAAAGACTTGAGCTTCCGCGCGTCTTTGGTTATTTGCATTCTTTCAACTGTTTAGAGGAGATGCAGCAGTGCTGAATGCAGGATGCACCATTGCATAAGAAAAGATAACAATAACACTATTTACATATTAAGTGAATTTCATTTCATAGGCTAACATTGACTGATTTCACTGGCAAATTCTTCTAAGTGTGGAGTTTTGGAACTTTAAAATATTCACCTAAAGTCATCCGAACAACGAATTCCCATTTACTCACCTGTTATCAGGAGAGAAACCAGTGCTGCATCTTTTAGCCCAGCACTGACCCTGAAAAGTAGTTCTAAGTATACTTACAAGTAATTTGTATTTTCTTCCACAAGAATCCCTACCTGTAAAAAAAAAGAATATAGTTAGATTTGCAGATCAGGCTCTAGAGGATGGTGTCCAAGGCCCCAAAAAAGTAAAAGGAAGGGGGCCACACAATGTAATGTAATTTTAAAAATAAAATATCTGAAAATAAATAGTTTAAAAAAATTGTAAATTAGTATAAAAATATATATATATATATAAGAATAAATATATCTAAAAAATTGCCATTTACAAAACCTTTGAAATTCACTGAAAAAACCATAGGTTTCAGACATGTTATAGTTAGGAATTATCATTTAAAAAACCTTTGAAATTCACTGAAAAAAACATAGGTTTCAGACATGTTATAGTTAGGAATTAGCATTTAAAAAACCTCAGAAATTCAATAAAAAAATCACAGGTTTAAGGGATGTTATAGTTAGCTGGACATTTCACTCGTACAAAACCATTGAAATTCCCCCATTATAGTTAGTTGTACTAACTATAACTCACGCGCCCGCAATCCACTGCTGATGATTTCACATATTACATCATTCATGACATGGTCAGTGACATCACTGATGACATCACTGATGACATCTCAAATGACATCACTGAAGACATCATCCAGTGAATGTGGTTTGCTTCGATATTTAAATAAGTATTATATATATATATATATATATATATATATATATATATATATATATATATATATATATATATATATATATATAGCAATCTGCCTTGCTGTCTGAATTGATGTATAAGTGTTTGAATGGAGAATTTAGTAGCAGAGTGAATGACTGTCTAAGTAATTTGGTTATTAAAGATTTAAAGAAGATGGCTAGAAAGAAAAGGTGGCCACATGACAAGCTGACAAAAAAACAACGTTTGACAGCAAAATCATTACAATCTGATAGAGCGCCAACTAAACTGTCAGGATTGGTATGATCAAGTATTTAATAAAGTTTTAGAAGAATCTAATGCAATGTACCATACCAGGTTGAAAGAGTGGCAGTCTGAAGGCATTCTTGAATGGGACGAGTATTCTTTCCTTCTGAATCGCAACCCTAAAATTGCAATTTTATATCTTTTGCCAAAATTACATAAGGATCCAATTAATCCACCAGGGAGACCCATTGTGTCATCTGTGGGATCCCTGTTAGAAAAAACCTCCAAATATATTGATTTCTTACTCCGTCCATATGTGGAGAGCTTGCCATCTTATCTTAGGCACAGTAGGATTTTTTTAAATAAAATCAAAGATTTTGTTTGGAAGGAAGGTTACTTTCTAGTTACTCTAGATGTAGGTAGCCTTGTAAGTGAACAGGAATTTATATAGCGCAAATCACCGAGCGGTTTCTAAGCACTTGCTTAAGGAACCCGTCCTGGTATTCCCCTGTGAGATATCTCCGGCAGGGTATCCGCAAGGTGAAAGCCAGGCATCCCGCCGTGAGGGGCCGTTGTGGAGATTAAGCAAGCTATTGCCCAGAGTCGCAGAGTGTGAACCCGTGAATCAAGTAGGCACCGGAGCGAGAATTGTCCAGTCCATGGACATTTTAGGACTCAAGACCCCGCCGAGCCGGGTATTGAACCCTGGTCCCCGGGCTGACCTCTGCTTCCAGGTCTGCCTCCTCTAACCAGTGAGCCACACTTCTCCACCTAACCAGTGAGCCACACTTCACCACGTCTTTACACGTCCATTAGACACAGTGATGGTATTCAGGCCTGCCACAAGTATTTAAGTTCCCGTTTAATCTCATATCTCAGACAAAGAGAAAAGTTGTTACAGATGATACCATTCTGTCTTGAGAATAACTTATTTTTATTTAATGAAATCTTGTACAGACAAAAGCAGGGGACAGCGATGGGCACCTGCTTTGCTCCCAGCTTTGCTAATCTCTTTATGGGAAGCTGGGAGCAGCAGGTGTCCAATTCGCTAGAACTGTATCGTGGCCATATTAAATTATGGCTAGGGTGCATTGATGATTTGTTTATCATCTGCGATGGGACATAGGCATTAGCCAACAAATTCATCTCTATGCTAAACAAAAATGAGTGCAATTTAACATTGGGGGTAAAATGAGTACTAGAAGTATTGAATTTCTTGATCTCTATGTGAGAGTTGAAGAGGACAAACTAGTTTCCAAACTTTATCGAAAAAAGACTGCTGGCAACACTCTGCTTCATGCAGAAAGCGAACACCCGAAAACTTTGATACGCAGTATACCCTTTGGGGAGTTCCTCCGGGCTCGGAGGAACTGCAGTACAGACAGTGACTTTAATCAAGAGGGGATCTGTATGACGGAACGCTTCTTGGAGAGGGGTTACAGTGAACAAGTGATTAAAGAGGCACTGCTTAAGGCTAGCAAAGTCTCTCATGAGGAGTTATTGACTCAGAGTACCAAACCTAATGAGAATTGGGACACAATTAGGTATGTTACCACATATCACTCTAGCTCCTGGCAAGTGAGGAAGTGTCTTAGCAAACATTGGCACATATTAAATACGGAACCTACATTAGTGGATGTAATAGGTTCAGCTCCCAATGTAACATATAAAAAGGCTGATTCTCTAAGGGACAAACTATGCCATAATGAAATATCTACGAGTAAGAGCAGTGCCAATGATGTGAAAGGCTTTTATATCTGTATGGCCTGCAAAGCTTGTAAATTCAGCTCAAATGTTAAGTCTGTCCACCACCGTATTACCGATACTTTAAGAACAATAGGTAAGCACCTTACCTGCTTATCTGATTATTGTGTCTACATATAAATGTGTCCTTGTGCTAAAAAATATGTAGGCAGTACTATGTTCCAAGCAAAGAAACGGATTTTGGAACACATGAGGGCGATCCAAAATAAAGATAAACTATCGCCAGTGGCCAGACACTTAGAAGAGGCCCATAAAAGTAATCGCAATTTATTGAAATTCTTTGTTATTGACAGGATTACCAGCTTAAGTAGGGGAGGGGATAAAATTCATAAATTGCGTCAACTGGAATACAGATATATTCTTGAACTGAATACCAAGATCCCTATGGGGCTCTATTCTGCAGAGGAGTTGTCATGACATTTAGGAGATTAGATACACTTCGGAGCTTACTGTCTGCTAAAGCTGTATTGCCTGTGGCTCAATGGTTGGAGCGGCAGGCCCTGATGCAGAGGTCTAGCCCGGGACCAGGGTTCAATTCCCAGCATCGGCGGGTCTTGGGCTCAAAATTTCCACGGACCTGATAATTCTCGCATCGGTGCCTATTCCAATCATGGAGTCCCACTCTGCAACTCTGGGCAATAGATTGCCTAATCTCCACAACAGCCCCCACAACGCTAAGGATGCCTGGCCTCCACCTTGGGGTGCCCAGGAGTGGACACCTCACAGGGAAAGCCAGGATGAATTCCACAGCGGTATTCGTACAAGCGCCTTGAGACCCTTGCGGGTGAGTAGTGCGCTATACAAGTATCAATTTACAGGGAGGGCCATTAAGGTTTACTTTGCCATCTAGTCATTGTCATTCTTCTTTTCATCTTTTTCTCTGCTGTTTGTAGACAATCATCTGGCATATTCAAATGTAATCATTAGTTCTCTCAGTATGTCTTCTTACAGTGACATCCGTTTTTAAGTGTTTTTATTACGCACAATTTTTTCATGACTACCTGTGTGTTCCTGTCTATGATTGAGGCCTTTAGAGTGATTGTCTTAGCCTAATTTTGCCCTTTATTGCTTTTCTTTGTCTGCATAGGTGAACCTGCATTCTAAATTTTAAAAAAAACTTTTGTACTGAGCAAGATAAGAACTTGGAACATAGCCCACTGGGGCAGAAAATGATGAATTGCTGATTATTTAGCCAAGATCTTTTTGGAATTTAAGTAACATATATTGTGATGAGTTGTTCCGTATACTGTATGGATCCCGAAGGTTTAATTATTGCATAGTTTGATCTATTATTATGGAGTGGTGTGGCTCACTGGTTTAGAGGCGGCAGACCCGGAAGCAGAGAACGGCACGGGAACAGGGTTCAATTCCCGACGCGGCAGGGTCGTGGACCAGGGTCAGCGGACTCGATAATTCTCGCCTCGGTGCCTACTCTAACCAGGGATCACACTCGGCTTCTCTGGGCATTAGCTTGCCTCATCTCTACAACAGCCCCCCACATTCGCCGGGGATGCCAGGTTTCACCTTGGAGATACCCAGTAGGGACCATCTCACAGGGATAGCCAGGACGGGTTCCCCAGCGGTCTACAGCTCCACGACGCCTCAGGACAGCAGTGCGCTTTACAAGACCACATACATTACATTACATTACATTATTTTTTTAATGCAATATTGCTGTTTAGCCATTACATTAAGGTAACCCACTTGGGTTTGTACACATAAACAATAAATTATGGTTGCTATGAGGAAATTTGGCTTGCCGGTCGTATTCCAGTATACAACTATACTAGGCAGGCACAATAGATCATTAACAATTATACTGCAGAGAAGGGCGGCTTTATTGAGAAAAATAGGCTAATTTGATGTCTGTGTTGTGCACAAGGCTCGTGATGTCCAGATATACTTTTGTAAATCATTTCTACTGTATGTTGGAAGTAGATTGTTATATTAACTAAATAATATTTATGGTATATGCATAAGTCGTTTTTGATGATTTATCGAGCTTTTGCGTTCTTGCATACACACAGACAGTATTTTTTCCCATGAAAAGGTCGACACTACTTTGACTAGGTAGTCCTCTTTTGTTGTTCACTTTTATGTAGCACGTCACTATATGTATATATTCACAATGTTTTTTTCACATGAGTTACCCGTGATCAAGGCGGCTATCCGCTGAAACGCGTAGGGTATTTCTTAATCCTAATGCATATGGAATAAACTTCTTTTCTTCAAATTGAAATGGACTGCCATTAATGATTTACCTATGGGAGGAGTGCACTCGCGCTGATGTTCGGCGTTCTGTTAAGCTTGGATATATATATATATATATATATATTTTTTAACGTTTCTCAATTGGTATTTCGAACCACCCTACATATTAAAAGGTTGCTTCAAAAAAATACCTATTCGTAGTGTGTTGCAATTCGACCTACATCATTAATATGCATAATAATATGCATAACATTGGTCGCAAATTGAGACGCTCAACAATTGTTTACAGTCACAGGCATAGTGACCTGCTGGGGTCATCAGACCGTCATGTGTGTGATTGCTTTTGAATAAAGCAATCTTTTTTTTTTTAATGCAGCCTGTTTTTCTTATAGTAAAACAGGATGTGTTTAAAAAAATGAATAGTTTTATAACCATTTTTTAGAAGCAGGCAATGGTTCCAGGAAATACTGCTTGCTCATATAAAATGTTTTTATCGGCATTCATAAAGGGGAAGGAGTCCCCCGGATATCCCTTCCCATTTGCAACCAATTTGATTTGGTATTAAAATATTTATGTTTTGCAACTGGGTTTTGGTCGCAAAACATTAATACATCTAAAGAATCTGTATACCTATTCTCTATTATTCTAAAACCCAAATTGGAATTTGGTAATATGCTACCGAATGGCAGTTTGGGTTTTGTACATTTAAAAAAGACATTTTGTGGTCGCAAATGCTCAAATTTGACCTTTGCGACTGTAAAATCGCTAGGTACATCAAGCCCCGGACTATGTTTAATTCAGTATGGGACAGATTAGGAGTAGTGTGGACTTATATTCTTGAATTGGATACCATACCACTTGTTCATGGGAAGTCCTCTATTATTGCACCTGTGTTTATCAGGTGCAGAAATATTGGGCCCATTTTTCCGGGCTAGAAAAAGCTAACTGGCAAATCACATGACCAATGGATTAGGGGTACAGGCACAAGCGTTGCCTGGTGTCGACAAGACCCCACTAAGGCACCGTGCAACTCCTAATCAGGCCCACCTTAGCAGTCCTACCACATTAGTGATAAGTCCGAAGCGGGGATGGGGAGTATTCCTTCATGGCAAAGGAGGGCAAACTATGTAGGAAGTCTTAATGGTCTTGAGGGTGGGCCTGCACTGTAATAATTATGGACAGATGTGTAGTGTCGTGCATGCAGTAATGACAGACACTACTTGATGTTCAAGGAGCTTTATTCACACACTCCTTCCTCGTCCCTGTCCCTACTCTAACTGCCCCTTTCCTGCTCGTGCCCCGCCTCTTCCTCCACCCCATGACTCCGCCCACGCCCAGCTACTAGAATGCTCAAAAACATAACAAGATGGTGCATCTGTAAGGGCACTAATGTGTTAGTCATGAAATATTTCTAAAATGTAAGCACTGCTATACAGACTGCACATGTAATGATGCTCGAACAATTTTCTAAAATTGGTGTCACCACCTCCCAGAGCTAAAGTACTGGGCCCTGGACCTGTGCAAAAGCAGAATCTACAAGGATAGATTTTGAGAATTTCCTTATCAGTAAAAAGTACACTTTTTAGTTAGTCTGAGCTCTACCATGCATCACCGCACGTACGTTTGGCGAAGTCAGAACTGAAATGCCCTGGTCCGTGCCTGAAGAAAGGGTGGGCTGCTCTCAGCATATTCTCTAGCTATAGCAACGCCCAAGGCGCGATTATTAGTATTAGTGCTTGGCCATCAGGAATCCTTCATTAATAATATCATTTTTAATTGGTTCATACAATGTCTAGATCATTATTAAGAAAACAGCTTGAGAAATGTAAGCGGCTTCAGCTTACTGAACACTAAAATAATTGACAAGCTACTCAGTAAGGCTCAAGGCATACATTTATTTATAAACATTGATAACGTGAGTGGCAGAAGAGGATGATTAGTCAGACTGGAGGATGTCTTGCTGACATTTGCGAGTCATTAGTGCATGTGGCAAACCTAAACAGCGAGAAAAATGCAATGTACACAAACATGATCAAACAAACAGGAATGACTCAGAAGCAATTGGGGTAAAAGCTCAATTGTACAATTTCTTTTTTTTAAAACAGTTTTTTAAATTTCATGTAAATTCATAAAATTATATTTTTCGTTAAAGTACACATTTTCCTCAATGGTGTCACTTTCTTCTCACAACACAGACCAAAATGGAGTTCCTGAAGAAGAGGTGTGCCCACATTTATTTTGGACAAAAACTTCTTTCCATATTTATTTTTTATTCAAGAGTTGTATGGCCGGCAATAGCTCTAGACTGCGTGGGGTGTTTCACTGTCCGTGATACTATAACATCTTAGCTTTAAAATGTAATGTTTATAGTTAGATTTCCGTTAAATTTTATTTTCCTAGTGGTCATTGCATTCAGTGTAAAAACATACGCATGTCCACATCCTAATACTGCCTTTCAGACCTCTTGATTTGCGCTATCTTAAAAGAAACAAGGCCTGAAATTTTTCAGTGTGGGCTTGAACGTGTTCCTTCAGCCACCTTGCAGACAGGTACAGCTGTGTTGCTTGATGCAACTCTTGATTTTTGTTCCAGAAATGAGGTGCTATCACCTCTGAACCAAGGATCCAGGGAGGTAATATCACTGCTTTGAACCTCCTGATAATCTATGTAACATTCATGCATAGTGGTTATTTTTCGTAAGACTACTCTCGCTTACTACTCTTTTTGTCACTGTTTCGTCAATAACGTTAGCTCTAGGAAAAGAAGAAGGGAGAGATAAGCCATGTAGCACAAACGGTTAGTGATCATTTTGTTAATGGGTCATTTTGTTAACTCACTAATTCCGTTGTTTGGAATAAAAACCTTCTTTGCCTAAGGTTACCCGTTTACTCCGATCATTCAGTAAAACAATATTTCTCTTTTCATTCATCCCCTGCTCTCCTGCTGATCCTCCCCCTGAGCATCCCATGAATATATGTTTTAGACTATTCCTACTTTACCATTACTCGTTAATGTCTCATTGTGCCTATGGAACTTGACTGTTTCACTGTATCTCCATGTGCATATAAAATAATCCTATTCAATCACCTGCAAGATGCTATATATATTTGATTCTCCATTGCTTTTCATGGCTATGTCTGCACAATACAACTAACACCCATAATAAAAGTTTAAAAAGGATTAAGAGTGGAGGAGTTTAGAGACTGGGTACGTGGAAAGGTAACTTCAAAGAGGGCTGTACTAATATATAGCAAAATAAACCAGCCACCTGGTTATACACTATGGCTGACATATACAGGGCCATAATATCAAGAAAGGGCTCTACATTATCGCCGCTTTAATCGGCAGAAAACTTTGCTGCTGATAATTTAGCTCAATATTGAATAGCATAGATAGGGATGTTGAAATGCAAAACACCTAGACGTAGGATCATAAGTAGAAGAATAACTTATTATTATAGGGCACAATCCCAGAATGAAATGGTGTAAAAACCACGATGGGGTAATGCATAATGCAGCGAAGAACTTAAAGACACTTGACCCCACCAGGTAGGTAACTCCACCTCCGCACAGCTTCGCCTGTATCTCCCTGCCCCAGCTGCTGCTGCTGAGGAAGTTCAAGGCCCTCCATCACCCGCAGGCTAACACTTGCGCCTCATCCCTGGTGGCCAGTGGTAGGCCATAGGTAGGTTTGTTCATCCTCCGCATTATTGCTTTTATTGTATTGCCTGTATTTCATTGTTGGGTCTGTGACTGCTCTTGTCTTCCCCAGCTGCCTGTATGTGGTCCGTGCCCCTTTTTAGTCCCTCTGTTCCCTCGCTGTCCCTGTGCTCTCTCTGCCTGGTCTTTCCTTCTGTACCCCTCGCTGCCACCGTGTCTCTGCCACTTGTTCTTCCGGTATTTTTGTGCCCTTTTTCCTTCTGTGCCACTCGTTTTCCCTCCTTTTTATGCCCCTTTTGCCTTCTGTTCCACTCATTTTCTGTGCTTGTCTGCCTTCTGTGCCACTCATTTTTTCCCTTGTTTTTGTGCCCCTTTTGCCCCCTGTTCCACTCGTTTTGTGTGCCCTTCTGCCCTCTGTTTCACTCATTTTTTGTGCCCTTCTGCCCTCTGTGCCACTCGTTTTTCCTCGTTTTTGTGCCCCTTTTGTTCCACTTTTTTTTGAACCCTTCTGCTCTCTGTTCCACTCGTTTTTGTGCTCTTCTGCCCTCTGTGCCAATCGTTTTTCCCATGTTTTTGTGCCCCTTTTGGCTTCTGTTCCACTCGTTTTTTGTGCCCTTCTGCCCTCTGTTCCACTCTTTTTTGTGTCCTTCTGCCCTCTGTGCCACTCGTTTTTCTCTTGTTTCTGTGCCCCTTTTGCCTTCTGTTCCACTCATTTTTTGTGCCGTTTTGCCTCCTGTGCCACTCGTTTTTTCCTTGAATTTGGTCCCCTTTTCCTTCTGTTATCTTCATTGTAGCCCACCCCCCGCCGCTGCTTCTGCTGCGGCCCACCCCGTGATGGCCCACCACCCATTCGCTGCCCCCACCTCCCTCCTCCTAACTGCTCCTCCCTCCCTCCTCCCCATATATGCTGTGCCGCTGGCACGCCAAAGGCATGCCTAAGGCAAACCCGTCTGCGCCCGTCCACGCCCGGACCGCGCCCTGTGCCAGAACCCCTGGCCCCTGCACCCGCCATGACGACCGCCGCCACTATGACACCAGCACTCTGCACACTCTCAATTCCGGACAGAGCCGCACCTGCTTCAAGGCCGGCCTGAAATTCACACATGGTCCCTTCACCTGCCAGGACTACAGCTACACCAGCCTCAGTGCCGACGAACTACCCGCCAAGAAAGACTCCAACCACCTCTGATGCATACTACTGAACACCCGCTCCGCACGGAAGCATGCCATCGAGCTCTGGGACCTGCTCGATACAATATACCCAGACGTCACCTTCCTGGCAGAGACCTGGTTTAACAACTCCTCAGCACCCAACGTCGCCATGGCAATCCCAGACGGCTACAAGATCACCCGCAGAGACTGCACCAATGGAGTTGGAGGAGAAAAGGCCATCATCCACAAGAACAGCATCAGGGTCTCGACTAGCACCAACGACGCGCTCAGCACCGCCGAACACATGCATTTCCAGATCCACACAGACCCTAACTACACCCTCATAGGTACCCTTGTCTACCGACCCCCCGGACCCTGCCTCCAGTTCAGCCAATCCATTGCTGACTTGATCAGCACGCATGCCCTGACCTTCACCGACTACATCCTCCTCAGAGACCTGAACTTTCACCTTGAGAACAACGACAACAACTCCACAACCCTGATCGATAACCTCTCAAATTTTGGACTGAAGCAACTCGTCACAATGCCCACTCACTCCGACGGCCACACACTTGACCCTGTCTTCTCCTCAAGCCCACACATCTCCGTCAGCCACAACACCGAACTCCTCTGGACCACACTCCACTGCACCCAACAGATCCCTGCCGCTGCTGGAGCAAAATCACTGAAGACCAACTACATGCAAACCTCGCTCTCAGCCCACCCACCAAACCCTCCAATACCGATGACGCTGCCCACAGTCTCAGACGCTAGATCGAGGACGGCGTCAACACCATCGCCCCGATGAAGAAAAACCCCCACAGAGACACCTGCAAGAGCGCAAGCTGGTTTACCCCAGAACTCCTATCCTCCAAGCAAGCATGCTGGAAACTAGAGAAGAAATAGCACAGTGAACAAACTCTGGACAGCCACGCAGCACACAAGGACACCATCAGCAACCACCACCACCTCTTAGGGCGGCCAAGAGGACCTCCTTCAAAGATCGCCTCGACAACAATGTACACAATAGCAAGGAGCTCTTCAACATTGTGAAGGAACTCTTCAACCCTTGCTCCAACACCACTGACATCCCGCCTTCGCAAGCCCTGTGCGACTCCCTCACCACCTTCTTCCACCGCAAGATAGCAGACATCCATAAGAGCTTCAACACCCAGACAGACCCTCCGCACACCATCAACCATGACCCCATGCTGGCCTGGGCCAGCATGAGCATCGAGGACACCACTAAGACTATGTGCACAATCCACTCCAGTTCTCTGTCAGACCCATTCCCACACCACGTCTTCAACAGAGCAAGCAGCTCCATCGCACCATACATGTGCAACATCATCAACCTCTCCCTCGGGATCACAACCTTCCTTGAGATCTGGAAACACACTGAGATCAACGTCCTACTCAAAAAACATAGGGCAGACCCAAGAGACCTCAAAAACTTCCGGCCCATCTCTCTGCTCCCCTTCCTGGTCAAGGAACCTGAGACAAGGCTCTGGATTGGACCACCTCCTTCCTCTCCAGCAGAACCCAGAGAGTCGAACTCCCCCATTCCGTTCCAAAGCCTCCGAGATCATCTGCGGCGTACCCAACACTGTTCAACATTTACATGGCCCGCTCGCACACGTAGCCCAACATAATCTCCTGCGCCGACGACACTCAGCTTATCCTCTCCCTCACCAAGGACCCCATCACTGCCAAAGCCAATCTGCAAAAAGGAATGAAGGCCGTCACCGACTGGATGAAGACCAGGACGGAGGTCCTCAACCTCTGCCCCAACTCCTCAGCCTGGAATGACTCCAGGTGGCTGATGGCACTGGGCACTGGGGGCAGCCCCGACACCCACCGACCATGCACGCAACCTGGGAACCATCCTCGACTCAACGCTCTCAATGACCAAGCAAGTCAACGCCGTCTCCTTCTGCTTCAACACCCTCTGCATGCTCCGCAAGATCTACAGATGGATCTCAACAGATACAAGAAAGACAGTCACCTAGGCCCTCGTCAGCGGCAGAGTCAACTACGGAAACACCCTCTATGCGGGAGCCCCGACCAAGCTCATCAAATGACTACAACGCATCCAAAATGCCTTGGCACGAGTGATCCTCGAAGTACCACGCCACGGCCACATCACACCCCACCTGAGAATCGTGCACTGGCTCCCCGTCAACAAGAGGATATCCTTCAAGCTCCTCACCCATGCACACAAGGCACTCCAAAAGACCGGCCCAGCCTACCTCAACAGACGGCTCCCCTTCTACATCCCCAACCACCAGCTACGCTCCGCCAACCTCTCACTCGCCACCCTCCCGCACATCCAATGAACAACCACCGGTAGGAGATCCTTCTCCCACCTCGCCACCAAGACATGGAACACCTTCCCACTGAGCCTACGACAGACCCAAGACCTGCTGACCTTCAGGAGTATACTCAAGACCTGGCTGTTCAATCAGTAGCGCCCCACCCCAGCACCTCGAGACCCTAGCGGGTATGTAGTACGCTTTACAAATGATTGATTGATTGATTGATTGATTCTGAAAGAAATATGAATGATTGATATACTCATGATTCCTTTTGGACTGTTTGTAGCCGTGATCTTCCCTTTGCACCTGGACCCTTACCTGACCAGCGCAGCTCCTCGCCGGACCCGCTTCGCGGGTCCCGCTTCGCCTTGTGGTGCGAGGCACTTTGCACAGAGAGGGGCGCCGTTTTCAGAGACTTGAATCCTGAACCAGGGATAAAGAATAGGCAGGCTCAGGGCTGCGAGCGGACCCGCAGGGACTCTAAGTTCCAGGAGTCCCTGCGTGCGGTCAACCCTCTACACCTGGGTTGCTCTCCCTGACCGCCACGCCCCCTGCCCCAGCAGTGAAAGCAGCCTTCGTCCAGAGCGTCGTGGGATTCCTTTTGGACTGTTTGTAGCCGTGATCTTCCGTTTGCACCTGGACCCTTACCTGACCAGCGCAGCTCCTCGCCGGACCCGCTTCGCGGGTCCCGCTTCGCCTTGTGGTGTGAGGCACTTTGCACAGAGAGGGGCGCCGTTTTCAGAGACTTGAATCCTGAACCAGGGATAAAGAACAGGCAGGCTCAGGGCTGCGAGCGGACCCGCAGGGACTCTAAGTTCCAGGAGTCCCTGCGTGCGGTCAACCCTCTACACCTGGGTCGCTCTCCTGACCGCCATGCCCCCTGCCCCAGCAGTGAAAGCAGCCTTCGTCCAGAGCGTCGTGGGATTCCTTTTGGACTGTTTGTAGCCGTGATCTTCCCTTTGCACCTGGACCCTTACCTGACCAGCGCGGCTCCTCGCCGGACCCGCTTCGCGGGTCCCGCTTCGCCTTGTGGTGCGAGGCACTTTGCACAGAGAGGGGCGCCGTTTTCAGAGACTTGAATCCTGAACCAGGGATAAAGAACAGGCAGGCTCAGGGCTGCGAGCGGACCCGCAGGGACTCTAAGTTCCAGGAGTCCCTGCGTGCGGTCAACCCTCTACACCTGGGTCGCTCTCCCTGACCGCCACGCCCCCTGCCCCAGCAGTGAAAGCAGCCTTCGTCCAGAGCATCGTGGGATTCCTTTTGGACTGTTTGTAGCCGTGATCTTCCCTTTGCACCTGGACCCTTACCTGACCAGCGCAGCTCCTCGCCGGACCCGCTTCGCCTTGTGGTGCGAGGCACTTTGCACAGAGAGGGGCGCCGTTTTCAGAGACTTGAATCCTGAACCAGGGATAAAGAACAGGCAGGCTCAGGGCTGCGAGCGGACCCGCAGGGACTCTAAGTTCCAGGAGTCCCTGCGTGCGGTCAACCCTCTACACCTGGGTCGCTCTCCCTGACCGCCACGCCCCATGCCCTACCATCTACTCCTTATTAGTACATCGAGATCCCGCTGCGCGGGGGCGCGCGGGAGGGCGCCGGGAGAAGCCCGGGACAAGGGCGGGACCGTCTGTGGCCGTCCGGGGCCGAAGGAGGCCGGGCCGGGCTCACTCCCTTAATCCCAGTCTCCAATACAAACAAGGCAATGCCCTCGCCACCACCACGAGAAACTCCATCAAGGGAGGGGGCCTCCAGCACAGGGACTTTGGACAATTATTTTAAATCTGCTAAGGGAGATGCGGGCAAGGAAAGCTCACTAGAGAAACGTAGGGCGGAGCGTAGGCGCTCCATAGAATCCATGAAAAACAGACCCTTGACTGAGATTATCCCCTACCCTATCTCCCAAGAGGAAGGTACGCCCCCCAACAGCCCAAATCCCCCGACCCTTGAGGACTTTCCCCTTCTACTTAGGGACATACCCTCCACCCCAGGGAGAGTGCCCGGAAAGCACGCAGACCCAACCCCCCCATTGTTATCCGCTACTCCTGTTAACTTGGTAACCCAAACTCCCCCTTTGCAAATAGCGAAGAAGAGTAAGCCAAAACCAAATGTTGTGGTGGAGGTGCATAGGCCTCCGCCTAGTAAACGCACTAGGAAGTCAATAAGGGGACGGGGGAAATCTAAATTATCTCATCTTGATTTCGGCAAGAAACACACTAATATACTCCTACCGGGAAAGGTTAATGAGATCGTGCCTACCATTCCACCTCCTAAGGCTCAAAGCCCCACCATAGCTGTCACTACCAAGGAATCAGAGGCTAATACATCGAACAAAATCCCTTCACTCACAGCCTCAGGGAGTATCGAATTTTTATTCCGCTCCCTCCTGCAGCCCATTAGCGATAGTTTGAAAAAAGTTGAGATTAGGCTCACTTTATTAGAAACATCTCTTACTACCCTGAACACCTTAGTTAGTAAGCAAACTAAGCTAGTGGGAACTCACCTTTCCGTAGGGGACCCTCCAAAAGTAGGAGCTTCAACAATTGCCAATAAGCCCCCCCCCCCAGATCGCGCCATCTGCCCCCCCTTTGCAACCACTAATGGCTATCCAACTCCAGGCACAGCATAATAACCAAACTAATGGACCTACACAATCAGCAGACAATGCCCCTCATAGATCTCAGGTGGAGACTAATGCAAGATGCCAAGAAGACGGTAAAGCCCCCCCACACTCTCCGGTCCGGCCAGCCCCAAGACCACGGAGGCCAGACCTCCCGCCAGAAGCCAATAGCCTAACGGTGGTTTTAGCAGGTGCCCCCCATCTAAGATCAGGGGAAAATGAAGATTATCAATCCCTTAAGAAAAAGGTCATCAAATGGCTTAATTGGAACCGACCCCTACCATCCCATTTTAACAACGAGATTATTATGGTGAGAAGGGTCCCTTGGTTAGGGAAGACCAGAAAAACTATAATAGGGGACTGCATTCTGGTAACTTTTAAAGATCCGGGCACTGTTCTGCACATCTGTGAAGGAGTAAATAGATCACTGGATTCCACCATCCAGACCCTCCCAGTATCCTTCTTCTTCCCCCCCATTCGCATGCACCAGGCTCCATCGCATGATGAATGGACAAGGGTGGAACGCAGATGCATACACAAGGACTATGCACAACGCCCGCATTTCCAACCACCGGACACACCCTATTTCCATTTTAATCGTTTTAACTGCTTCAACGGCTTGGACGGGGTTGACTGACTCACTGTACATAAGTCTGTGACCTGAGATAAGGGCTACTCCGGACTTTCTGAACCTCCCACCATGGCTACTGGCATAACCCCTGGCCTATCGAACGATTCAGTGACCCACGATTATGGAATCAGTGGATCTCCCCAGCTATCCGCTGATAATGTAGCCACAGCTGAGGGGATAGCCAATGACTTTTTGCCTGCGGACTATGGTTCGCTTAGACTCTCTGAGCCACTTGCACCCACTGCTGCCCTTGCCCCAGGCCTTGCGACAGAAGTGGTGCCCGGAACTATCTCCCCTAACCCCTATGGCATGGCAACCGACACCCCTGAACATCTGAAGCTAATCTGCTGGAACATCGCGGGATTGGCCAACAAACTGGGTGAGCCGGACTGGGCAAACTACATCGAGACTGGCGACGTATGTATGTTCCAGGAAACCTGGGCCAGAGAGGAGTACGGGCACCAAGGCTTTACATCATTCTCCATCCCAGCAAGGTGGGAAGGCAAAGGTCGTCCATCAGGGGGGCTTACGACGTGGGTTGCATCTCATTTGGGCTGCGTGGCCACACGCTGGCCGTTTAACTCTGATGA
This sequence comes from Lissotriton vulgaris, assembly GCF_964263255.1. Taxonomy (NCBI): domain Eukaryota; kingdom Metazoa; phylum Chordata; class Amphibia; order Caudata; family Salamandridae; genus Lissotriton; species Lissotriton vulgaris. Next base: position 1,931,359,778 of record NC_141689.1, on the reverse strand, counting down.
TATCCTGGTGGTCTCACTATTATGGCCAAACAAAGTTAAACTTGTGCTGGTTAACATCTATTCCAGGCCGATGGGAATGGCAAAGGAATCACCAACCATTGATGAACTTTCGAATTTTTTATCTGAACTCCCGAATGATTCATACTATGTGGTGGGTGGGGATTTTAATTCTCATTTTGAGCCACTCCCCGGCCTTCTGGAAGGGTTCACATCGGAAGAAGAGGCTAGGTGGGCAGTACCCTCGGTGGAAGCTCCACCCCCGAAAGCCTGGACCCCACTAGCACTGCAAATTACTGCCCTCACTCTAAGGTTTGGACTCAGAGCCTGTAACGGGCGAACGAAATCCGACATACCCAGTAAAAATACTTACAATAGACTGGGGAGAGAGTCCCATTTGGACTATGTCTTGGCCCAACTAGTGAGGTGGCCAACAATCCAGGATTTTAGGGTGATGGAAAGGACCGACAGCGACCACAACGCCCTTGAGCTTGACCTTCTTCATCCAGGCCCCCAAGCTTCAGTGTCTAAAGTGGAAGGGAACAACCCCGCGCTTCTCCTGGATAACAGCAGGAGAAGAATCAGGTGGGAGCACCTGGTTACAAGCAAGGATAAACTCCCTCTGCTTTATGCGGAGATTACTCCCATCCTGGAAATCGTGGGGAGCCTTGACATCGAGGCAAACAATAGAGACTCACAGATCAAACTGTATAAAGCCCATGAGGAACTTATAAATGCTGCGGCACCTCATTTCACTTGTAGTTCACGAAAGCCAAGGGAGAGGCGCCAAGGCAAAACACAGTGGTACAATACAGCATGTAGACGGGCCAAAACAGAACTTCTTGGAGTAATTAAGGAGGGTATAGGAGGGGAACGCCTTAAACAAAGCAGGCGAGCCTACAAGAAGCTTCTTGTCCAGGCTAAAGCAGAATGGGAGGAAAACCAGTGGGAAGAACTCAGCAAGGCCCTAGCGGTCCAAGATCAACGCTTGTTCTGGAGGACCGTGAATGTGGGATCAGGGAGTTTACATTCGGCATTAGAGCCTAATATAGCACCTGGGGTGTGGCAGGCCCATTTCGAGTCCTTATATAGCTCCGAGCCGGGAGAACTCCCTGCTCCTATTGAGGTGGATTGGCCGGGCTGCCAAGGGGATCCAATAACACTAGGTGAGGTTATTGCTGCTATCTCAGGTCTGGCCTCGGGGAAGGCGCCGGGACTGGACGGCTTACCGGGGGACTTGTTTAAACAGGAGCCCACTGTCTGGGCGCCTTACCTTGTTGCCCTTTTCAACAGTGTTCTCGGTGGGATGGAAATACCTAGTACTTGGCTGGGGGCAGAGGTGGTCCCCATCTTTAAAAAGGGCTCGCCCCTCCTCCCAGCCAACTACAGACCGATCAGCCTGATAGATGTAGCACAGAAGCTGTTCGGTAGGGTTTTGTTGAACAGGCTTCAGGATTGGATGGAGGAGATGGACGCCCTCAGTCCCTACCAGGCGGGATTTAGGAAGGGGGTATCCACAGTGGACCAGGTTTTTAGATTGAATCTAATCTATTGGAGGACAGCAAAGTTCGAGGGCGGTAGTTTGTACACAATTTTTGTGGACCTACGGGCTGCCTTCGACTTGGTGCCCAGGGGGAAACTTTGGAGCTTCCTGGCAGAGATGGGTGTCCCCCCAGATATCCTAGTGATCTTGCAGAGGCTGCACCACAATAATTACGCCCGCGTGAGGTGTGGGAGGTCGGGGGAACTGACTGACAGATTCCCCGTTGGCCGAGGGGTAAGACAGGGCTGCGTGTTGGCGCCGACCCTGTTTTGCCTCTTTGTCAACGGGGTAATCGCCCATCTCAATGCCACCGACTATACTGATGCCCCCAAACTAAATGGCAGCAGGGTGCCCGCAATTATGTTTGCGGACGACACACTGTTGCTATCTAAAACCCCCATGGGTATACAAAGGATACTTGATTCCTTCGTGGCTTTCTGCCTTGATAGAGGGTTAGAAATTAATGCTACAAAAACCAAATTCATGGTTTTGAACCCGAGCCAGAAATAGCGCCCGAATCCACAACTGGGAGCTGAGCGGCTTGAGAAAGTAGCCATCTTTGAATATCTTGGTGTGACCCTCAACAAATCCATGACCTGGGGATCCCACCAGAGTAGGGCAAACCTTAAACTAATACAAACTACTGGGGGCATCTCCCGGATGATGACCGGCTCGTCATACCGCCCATTGGGGGCTTTAATCCAGATATATAAGGCCCAGGCTAGGGGGGCGATTATGTACGGGGCTGAATTGTGGGGCCATATGCCCTGCCGGAACCTGTCACTAACAGAAAATAAGTTCATAAGACAGATAGCCGCACTCCCCCCTAGTACCCCGCTCCTCCCCTTGAGGCTTGATTCAGGGCTACGACCATTAGCTGACGAGATAAGTCTGAGACCCATAGCCTTTTGGCGTAGGCTGTGGAGCAGCAACGATCTCGCCGACTATAGAGCGGAACTGGTCGAAATACTGAATCATCCCAAGGCGCTTAGCATTCCCTGGGTCAAAAATATTCAAGTTACCTGTCTGGAACTGGGGCTCCCCGATTTGTGGACTGAGCCGGCGATTGTAGCATCAAACATCTCCAAGAGGTCCTTGGCGAATCTGTACCACGAACACAAAGGGGCAAGGGCCCAAGCTACACAGCCAGATGGGTCCCTATCATCTGTGTTCCTGCAAAGCAAGGATCTCTATAGATTTGAGAAAGCATTGGATCCTATCTATCCCATACTTGCTAGGAAGCTGTTTCTCCAATGGAGATACGGCACATTGCCTTTTCGGTCCTTTACAAGCTCCTGGTCATCGCCTTCCTCCACAAAGTACTGTCCTGTCTGCGCTGACAAGGAGGAAAACGACTTGCACGTGGCCTTCTTTTGCCCAGCATACAAGGCAGCTAGAAAATACTGGCTCCTCCCTCTGATAAGGAATTTGGGTGGCAGGGAATATGCACCAATGTACAGGATGGTATGCGCGTAATCGCTTTTTAAAAATGCTGGGTAGTACCTAGAAATTCTTCTCTTTTTTTAAGATGTTTTAAGTCTGAATAAGATCCTTTTTAATATATGTACTCAATATTTTACCTGTTTATGACAGAGTCACATGTGATTTTCATTTGTACTGTGTATCTTTTATGACCGAACGGTCGAAATAAAGATTGGAAATGAATGATTGATTGATTGATTCTGAAAGAAATATGAATGATTGATATACTCATGAATAGGAAGCCCAATATTGGGGAAAAACTTTTTGATGACATTAAGAATGTAAAAATACAGTCCTCGGAATCACCGACATGCACATAATTGAGCAAGACAATGCTTTGAAATAATTTTTGTGTTGTTTGTAAATAATGTTTTTTCTAAACTACATATCCCACAATGCTCCTTTATCAGCCTACTAGGCTTGATGTTATGACATGAGAAATGAAGGAAGGACTCACCTAATCATGATCAAGACTTTCAAGTCAAAACGCATTGGTGTTGGTGGTGTAAATAAATGATTTTGGATACTAAACTCCTGGAGTGCGGCATGTACTCCCTTGGTGATATCACTGTTATCGTGGGCATGATTCCGTCCCGGTTGTCGGCACCAACCGTGATCGCTTTGTAATAAGAATCATTTGATGGGCCAAATGTTAATATATGTTTAAGTATTTTTAAAAATATATATTATATATTTATTTAGGCTGTTGCACAGCTGAAACGTGTCCTTCACTTAGTAAGGAAGACGACGTTGTGTCTTTGATATACGTTTTTAATTCAAATATCGGATGTGGGCCGACGGGTTTCGCCTGCACAGTAGACGTGCTCACCAACAATTCAATAAAGTTTATTCAACCATATAAATAACCTGATTGAAAACATGTCACGTGAAACATACCAGTGCAATGAAAAGTGAAGTCAGACCTGTAGTTTTTGAATAAAAATGCGGAATTATGCATTAACATTCATCAAGTAGGCTCAAAACAATTCACAATTTCATAGATGTAGAAAATTCAGATTCCAGGAGAGCGGGAGCGCCTGTCAATTTTAAGGAACAGCTGCCTTGGGGAACATGGGAAATCTGAAGAGTCGTAGGACCCGCAGAATTCACCGAAAAGTACCCAGGTAAGCGTGACCGTTAAGCGGAACAAGGGAAGAGGGAATGCCGGTGTGTGATTTCTCAACCCGCAACCAGCAGTTTGTTGTTGGCACCGGCGGTTCTTTGGACTGTAGATTTAACTACTTGGACTATTTTTACATAAAAAATGGTGGCTGCTTAAGTCAGGGAGAGAGAAGAGGCAGTACTCTCTGTTTTCGATGATAATGTGACTACCCCAATTAAAGAAACTGCAACGTCTAGTAGTATCAGAATATCGGACACAGGAACACGTCTAAAGCGTTTGGAGAAACTCAAACGCTCCGAAATGATGGGAATCAAAATCTCTGCAAGGATATTGTGAAGTTAGGCAGATACCAAGGGGGTTACGAATATTAGTGGCCCCCACCTATGAAGACCCAAACCCAAATATGCTTAGAGAATGGGCTGAAAATAATTTGGAATCATCAAGAAGAATGTTGGCAATCCTCATTAAGGGGCTGATTAGGATGGAGGATTTTCCGCATCCTCCGGGCCGGCGGAAGCTACCGCAGGCCCGGAGGATGTGGAAAATCCTCTGCGGACCCACCAAAGACCCACCACCACATTAGGATGGCTGATGGGTCCTGGTTTCAGTCCGCCACTTTCCCGACGCGGTTGACTTACAACTGCGGCGGAAAAGCTGTAATATGGCTGGCGGTGTCTATCAGACACCGCCAGCCATATTGCGATAGAGTAAAAGAGATGCTTTTCCACGGCGGCTTTTCCGCCATGGAAAAGCATACGGAATTTGACTTCGGGGGCCCGTTGCGGGCACCCTGGGTGAAGGGGGGTGGGGGTGCACATGGGGGGTACCCATGGTAGCCCCCTGCATTTGTATGCAGGAATCGGCATGCACCGCGCGGTTTCTGCATACAAATGCAATGTATGCATTTTTAACATTGCGGCAGGTACAGCTTGAAGCTGCACCCGCCGCAATGTTAAAGATATAGGATGTGACTGGCGGTCACATCCTAAATTGCACGGAGGGAACATGCTGCCCATGCGGACGTTCCCTCCTACTCTGGGGCCGCGGACGGACTCAAGTCCGTCAGCGATCCCAATGAGCCCCTATGTATGTGGATATAGATCGCCTGAAAATATTAGAAGAAATTGACCAAATTACAACCATGCTTCATAAAGAGGCAGATCAAGAGACTATCATTAAATGTAACACAGGAATGAAGGACCGCCTGACAAAATTGCAACAATCAATTACAGAAAGAAAAGCCTGAAAATTCTTAAGAGACGAGTTGGATGGTATGCAGACAAAATATTGATTTTTAAATATCGACAAACAATTATGTTTAAATATCGAAGGGACATAATATAGAAGGTAAGTTATATCAATATTTTTAATATCGATTGGATAGAATTTCGAAGGTAAGTAATATCGATTTTGTTAATATCGATGTTAGTAATATCGATGTTACTAATATCGATTTTTATATGATTTTTATATATATTATTATGTATTTAAGATGTATTTTATTTTTATTTATGTAATAGGGTGGGAAGTAATTTAATTATACTAAATTATTTTTTAATTTTTAGTAATTGTACATTAATTTTAATTAATTGTTAATTACATTTTAATAATTGGTAATTATTTTTAATAAGTTGCTTAATTGATAATTATGTTCTGAAGCGGGTTATGGGTTTTGAGGGGAATAGGATGGGAAGTCATTTCATCATAGTAAATTAATTATTAATTTTTAGGAATTATACATTAATTTTAATTTATTGATAATTACATTTTATTAATCAGTAATTAATTGGTTAATTGATAATTATATTCTGTAGCGGGTTATGGGTTTATAGGGGAATAGGGTGGGAAGCACTTTAATTATACTAAATTAATTATTAATTTTTAGGACTTATAAATTAATTTTATTTAATTGGTAATTAATTTTATTATGTGTTAATTATTTTTAATTATTTGATTAATTCATAATTATGTTCTGTAGCGGGTTATGGGTTTATAGGGGAATAGGGTGGGAATTGATTTAAATGTAATTAAATACACTTTATTTTAGTTAATTGTTTTGTTAATTATATTATTATTAATTAATTATTATAAATTGGTATTTATTATTAATTTACTTTTACTTGAATATTTTTGCTAATCATGTTTCAATAATTATGTATTGGTATTTGTAAGTAGTTTATATCAATTAAACAATTGTTTTCTTTAATATTTCAAAAAATAATTTATTTATAAGTATGTTATTTTTAACTTCTACACTATCCAACGTATTCCCTACTGTTGCACTCTCTGGAGTTGGAATAGTAATTGTTTCCCCTACGCTATCCAACACTTTTCCTACTGTTGCACTCTCTGGAGTTTGAATAGTAATTTTACCCTTACGCTATCCAACACTTTCCCTATTGTTGGACTCTCTGGAATGGGAATAGTAATTTTTACCCCTACACTATCCAACACTTTCCCTACTGTTGCAATCTCTGGAGTGGGTATAGTAATGTTTACCCCTACGCTATCCAACACTTTCCCTACTCTTGCACTCTCTGGAATGGGAATAGTTATTTTTTCCACTACGCTATCTAACACTTTCCCTACTGTTGCACTCTCTGGAGTGGGAATAGTAATTTTTACCCCTACGCTATCCAACACTTTCCCTACCGTTGCACTCTCTGGAGTTGGAATAGTACTTTTTACCCCTACCCTATACAACACTTTCTCTACTGTTGCACTCTCTGGAGTTGGAATAGTAATTTTTATGCCTACGCTATCCAACATTTTCCCTACTGTAGCACTCTCTGGAGTTGGAATAGTCATTTTTACCCCTACGATATCCAACAATTTCCCTACTGTTGCACTCTCTGGAGTTGGAATAGTATTTTTTACCCATACGCTATCCAACACTTTCCCTACAGTTGCACTGTCTGGAGTGGGAATAGTAATTTTTACCCCTACGCTATCCAACACTTTCCCTTCTGTTGTGTTGTATTTCTATCTAGGACCCTAATTCGATATTCCTGATTCATGCCCTTATGTGGTTAAAACAAATAATATCCTTATAAAGGCATAAGAATCATATCCATATTTAGTAATAGCCCATGCAGTCCAAAACACAGCAAGGCTACTCCCATAGACTCCTAGAAAGCACAACGCATTCTTTAAACAAACCAAGCCTCCAGCAGCCCGGGAAAACCCCTTGCTTTTGTTTTGATTTGCACAAGAACTCCTGGAGTCCAGAAAGAACTGTTAGTTCTTAGTGATGTCTCATGTCCAACCTTATGTCAAACCCAGCACCTTTCAGGTATAAATATACCAACGTTGCCTTAAGCAAACACACGGTGGTTGGGAGCAGAGCGACGTTCTACTTGCCCGGGAGCCCAGCTGTTATGAGAACCAAAGGAAACCGCCCCTCCCCTTGACGCACTGAGAGAGACGCTGTCTTTTTCTCCAGCCGAGAAAATCAGCTCCGGTGTTCCCAAGTCAGCGGGTTGCTGGGAGATCGAGTCCTGAGAAGAGAGATACAAGACCTCCTTCATTCAATAACCAAGGTATGGAGCTGATTAAAACGTTTGAGAGAACTCTTGATTCCGATACTTGGCAAAAACTTAACTTAACTTAAAACTGCAAACTTACTTACTCCTTCCCACGTATTAGGCTTAGGTCAGGTACACCGTGGTAGGCGTATTTAGAAGCACCAGTTGAGTTCGTTAGTCAAAGTTTCTATGTATGTATATATTTTATCCATTTTAAAGTATCATATGGCTAAGAAACCATATCAATGCTTTTACAGTATTATTTCATAATACTGCTTTTACTGTATGCACTTTACTTTATAATAAGTATTGCAATTGTGGCAAATCATTTCTTTTGCATGAGAAAGAAGACTGCTCAATAAAATGACACCTTTTTATTGAAAACACCCGCCTCTCTATTTCTCTGCACTCTGGTGAAACTAAGTATGCACGATTGACTGAGTGAAATAGCTGTCTATTGTTTTCACACGTTTCTAGAGATACACTCTTTATTCTGGGGGAGCAAATTTGTCATGTTTATGCGGTTGTCAGAAACTAATCCCTTCTTGTCTAAATCAGGATGGTTAACCCTTTCCTGAACATTCGAGAAAGTTTCTAGATGACCTCTGAGCTAGCTGGCAAAACTAATTAAGTCTAACATAGTCAGTGGAGACCTAGATGACCTCAGTCCTACATCTACACTGCTGTTTATGTTATTCCAATGCGCAGAGCCTATTGGGAATATAGGAACTACACTACAGTTGCACTCTCTGGAGTGGGAATAGTAATTTTTACCCATACGCTATCCAACATTTACTTTTTTTTTCATTTGTTTTACAGTTTTATGATTTTTTTATATTATTGTTGGATGTGTCTAAATGTAATTGTAATTTATAATATTTTTATTTATTTATAAGTTATTAGAATTATTTTTAAAAGTTATTATAAAGGAAGTGTATACTATGTTTTATATGTATATTATTAATTATTGTTTAAATTAAATTATGATTATTATTTATTAATTTTAAGTATTATAACATATTTGTAACTATGTTTAAATTTATAAGTATTATTTTATTTATATTACTTATTTTAATTTAAAAAACAATATTTTTTAATTACGATATTTTTGACATCGATATTTCTTTTTCGATATATTTGTACTTACCTCGTTAGAGCTAGCATGTCAATATTTTTGTAATCAACATTTTTGTTGCATTATTTTTGTAGGTAGATATTTTTGTAATCGATATTTTGTCAGACATTCACGTTGGATTATGACTGTGGTCAAATTTTTACATTTGCCCAAACATGTGATAATCTGAGAAGACAGAAACTGAATTCTGCAACCAGACAAGAACAGAAATCTAAGCTCAGTAGTTTGCAGAGCTCAGAATTGGATACTGATACAGATGAGGGTCGAAGTGGACGGGTGGGCACCCCAATACCATCTGTCATGGACGAATTCAGTTTTTACGCTAGGAATGGAGATTCAATCTCTGACCAAGAGCAGCAACAAATGCAACGCCTCAAAGAGTAAGAGGCAGAGGAATAAGAGGCGCAAAGGCGCCAAACAACGCCGGCAAAGCAAAGAAATCCAGGAACAAGCAGAACAAGAGTTAAGTGGCAATGATGAAACTTTAATCATGAATCTGACTAACATTGTTTTGACTGACAAAGAGAAAAACATCCTAAAGCTTGGACTATCATACTTTCCACCAGCGAATATGAATTATGTTCAAACAAGAGTTGATATCTTTAAATTTAGAAGTACTTCAAAATTGAAAAAATGTTTTGCTGCATCACAAACACAAGTACAGAAACAACCAACAAAAGAAGTAGAACGACAACAGAGGAATTTATCACTGGATGACATGAAGTTAATGTTAGTCTTAAGAGATATGGAAGGTGAATCCAGTAACAGCGCTGAAAGAGTTACAGAGAGACAATCTCCTTTTGAAAGTGCATTAGAACTAGCAAAACAACAAAGAGTGGAACATTGATAGCGATGCTCCCACTAGCTTCAGACCTTCCTCAAAATGTTTACCCATGGGTGCCATGGACGCTGTGGAGATATATAACAATCTTGTGATAAATGAAGTGAAAAATCTGTATAAAAAGACAGTGAAAAAAGAAACAAGTTTTGTCACAGAAAGAAAGAGACTATTTTTGCTCTGGCCAATAAACTATCTCACAATGAAAACTGTATAGTGTGCAGCGCAGACAAAGGAGGGAATGTGGTGTTGTGGGGTAAACAACACTATTTAGGTGAAGCACACAAACAGTTGAATAATCGAGCTATTTATGTCAAAGTTTAAACCACAGTTATGGCTACCAGCCATTGTCTATATAATACTCAATTACAAGATTGGCATAATCAAAGGTTGATTAGTAACGAAGAACTGGTGTTTTTGAAAATCAATAGTCCGGTTACCCCAGTGTTATACCTGATACCAAAAATACTTAAAGATCCTTAAAATCCTCAAGAACGTCCTATAATTTCTGCTATTGGAAGTGTCTTAGAGAACACCTAAAAATATGTAGATTCTGTCTTGTGTCCTTTCGTCAAAACATTAGCATCCTACCCACAAGGCACAGGGGACTTCCTAAGAATTGTCTATGACATTCCTTTGGAAGATGACATCCTGTTAGTCACTAGTGATGTTTCCACATTACATACCAGTATTAGGCATGAAGACGGCCTGAATTCTATTAAATATTATCTAGTGAAACGTCCAGTGAAGATGTGGTCACATATGCAAATGTTGATGACTATGACACCTGTGTGTCCCCAAAAAAAGTATTTTTATTCAATGTAGAATTATTTCACCAAACATGCGGAACAATGATGGGCACCTGCTTTGCCCCAAGCCATGCTAATTTGCATATGGGCTGGTGGGAGGAGCAGGTGTTCCAAACGCTGTACTACCAGGAATGGCAAGAGAAAATAAATAAATGAATAAAGCAAAACCTGTTAATAAAATGGAGAATACATACCATGTAGGCACACTATTGATCAAAGATTAAATCTTTCAACAAGCCAAAGCTGTAACTTAAGGAAAATAAAAAGGGAAATTAATAGAAAGATCTGCAAACTGTGCAAGATGGGCCCGGACGTCAGCATACAGATAGAACTGAGAGAGCTAAAACGTAGAAAAAATAAGTTCATCTGGCAAATGAACAGGAATCTGCAGAAGACATGGGCCAAACTTTTATATGATGGAAAACTAACAACAGTGCCAGATTTTGCCACCAAGTTAATAACCTACATAATTAAAGGGCTCATAAAGTCAACTCGTATATAACAGAGGAATCCTGTGTAAATTACCTGCTGCATCATTTCAAAAAAGAAACAGGTGGAATTTCTCAAGACACTGAAATTATCAACCATAGTCTACAAGCCCAAAACCATGTAGATGTGGAGGCCTTTCTTTCGTGTGCAACCAAATAAATAAATAACCGTATCACGAAAGGCAAGAAAGAGGGGGCCCCTGGGCCCAACAGAATACCACCAATTTTATATAAACAGGACCCGAATTACTGGGCATAGCATTTAAGTGCCTTCTTCAAAAACATTTAAAAGTTGGAAAAATCTCAGACTCCTGGAAGGGATCAATTATTTCTCCTATCTATAAAAAAGGCAGCAGAAATCATGCAAATAATTAAAGGCTTATAGCATTAATTGATATAGATGCCAAATACTTTGCAGGCCTCCTGCTGGAGGAACTAACTGAATGGGCATTAAAGAAAGGTGTAATCCCAATCAACCAGTCTGGCTTCCAAAAAATCTAAGGAACAGTGACTAATATCCTTGCTCTTTTACTGTTAATAGATGCCACTATAAAAATTAAAAAGCCATTATTCGTCAGTTTTATTGACTACTCATCAGTCTTGGACAGCATAGATAGGGTACAACTATGGACCAAACTATCTGGTTGGGACATAGACCCGAAACCTTTAAACCAATTGATTTCAATTCATTCGGAGACATGGGTGCAAATAAAAATAAGATCAGGCAACTGTTTGTCAAGGAAAATAAGGACCACAAAGGGGGTGAAGCAGGGATGTATTCTTGCCCAAACTCTGTTCAACCTCATTCTTTCTGACCTTTCGTCAGAGCTCAACACCTGTATCCATCATGCCCCAAACCTGGGAGGTTTACCGCTGTCGAACCTATTGTGTGAGGATGATCTAATACTGATAAGTAGAACCGCAGTTAGGTTGCAACATCTTATAAGCACCACAAGCAGTTTCTCAGACAATAACGGGTTATCAATAAACTTAGAAAGAGCAAAAGTGATGATACTCAGCGGGAAGGACAAAAAACACTACCCCAAATGGGAACTGCAGGGTCAGCAGCTAGAGGTGGTCAAAGAATATCAACACTTGGGAATAACGTTCGATAGAAGGGGATCATTCGGACAACAAAAAGCACTGATTAAAGCAAGAGGGATCAAACTTGCAGTAGCATTAAAAAACCTCAAGAAAAAAATAGCAGGACTGAGTCTAACTCCTTTACTAGAAGTGCATTGCGCAAAACTGCTACCATCCATCACTTATGGAGGCGATCGTATGAGAAGGAGAGGAGAGTCAATCTTGGACGAAGTGATGTTAAAAACAATACACATAATATTTAATCTCCCACAGTACACATCACCAGCACAATTAAGGATATAGTTTGCCCTTCAAAAACAGCAATTAGCTCAAAACGGAGTGTACACCAAATGCTGGCACAAGATAAAGGGAGCTGGGGTAGGCTCCCCAAACTCATTCTTATGGCAGGAGTTAGAAAGGAAAAAGGTAGTCCTGCAATGATCTACCTCCAAACAGCAATAGGATCTCTTGCCCTACAAGATCTCTGGGAACTCAAAAATCTTTAAGAAGCTAGTAAATAAAACATTTAAGCTACTATCTTTGGAGGACGATAAGGCCACATTGACTAAGACGGCCCACTAGTGGTTTGTTATTCAGAGTTGCACAAGGTCTCTGCCACAAGCTTATTTGGGAACAGGGTTCTCAAGAAACGTGAAGGAGTCCTATTTGATATTGCGGCTGGGAATCCTACCTGTAAATCAGCATCTGCCACCTTGGGAACGTAAAGAAATAAAAATGAACTGCAGAACCTCTGGCGATTATAAAGAGGACGTCCTGCATATACTGTGCAGTTGTTCAGCTTTGAATAATGAGCAAAGACTTTTATTAAAACCACTGTGGAACCAAAGAGGAATACGAACACGCAGGCAAGCACTAATAGAAAGCTTTCATAGAAACAACAATCAGCTAGCATGTAGGCTAGTCCGATTAATGAATATAGGAAAAACCATGTTAAATGTAACTACTAACTGACGATCCGATCAAATTAGGCTATTATCAAAAGACAGATTAAGCTGCATAAACTAGAATTCTGAAACTCTGACTAAAGTTTTATATTCAGACTATTGTACCATCTTTATGCTTTAAGGTATTGAGAGCAGATTTCGACAACAGTTAACCTGGAATGTCTGATGCATTTATTGTATTTTTAACCCTGCACAGAAATGGAATTTCATATGTACTTTTAATGAGCTTTTACCCTGTCTAATTGTAATTCATGAGTAATTTTAATATAGACTGCTTTGAATGTGTTTTTCCTATTGCAAATTCTTTACTAATCCCACAATAAATAATTTTTGTACCTTTGTACCTTTATATGGTGAATTTTGACAGACAGTCATTGAATGATTTAATCAAGTTGTGAATATTTAGCTCACTGGAACAGGATACCTAAAACCATGAATTATACACCTAAAACTATGAATTGCACTGTTAAATAGGGACTTAGCCAACTATGACAGAATTTGTATATTTTTAAATATTATTTTCTTATATACAGGCAGATATTTACAAGGTAGAGGTTGAAATTGCTACCTCAAAAACTGATTGGTAATGAGAAATGTAACTGCATTCAGTAAGATGTATATATCTCGTAGCAAGGGTCACATCAGTAATAATGTTTTTGTGCACTGGTTTAATGAATTCGTTCTGAACTATGAAATTGTGAATTGTTTTGAGCCAACTTGATGAATGTTAATGCATACTTCCACATTTTTATTAAAAAATTATAGGTCTGTCTTCCCTTTTCATTGTACTGGTAGTTTTCACATGATATGTTTTCAATCAGGTTATTTAAGGTTGAGTAAACGTTATCGAATTGTTGGTGAGCAAGCCTGCTGTGCAGGCAAAAGGCATCCAACAACAGCTGACATTGGAATTAAAAACTCATATCAAAGACACAGCATTGTCATCCTTACTAAGTGAGGTTTTAGGGCAATGGATTCTGGACTGTGCTTGGTGAGTCCACTTTGGCGACGCACCCTTTGATTTGGAGACACGGTGGCATCAACACAACACAAGTGTTGTTGAATTTTATATAATATTGTTGTGTGAACAAGAGTACGTGGTACTCGAAACGCGTCACTTGAAGGGTCGCAAATAAACAAGATCATCCTGCCTGAAAACGTGGGGTCTGCCTTCTTCTTTCGCCGCGCTGCGCTGTTGGCGTGGAGGTTCGAGGATTGTGCTACATATATATATATATATATATATATATAGATATATATATAAATATTACCTACTGGCGGTCGCCAGTAGGTAGTTATAGTTAGGATTTTTTTCAATGTTAAATCTCAAAATTCTATTTGGAATAACTTTGGTGCCGGTTGACGAATCTGCCTGAAAATTTCCTCAAAATGGCCTTGTCAAGCTCCGGTCCTTTCCTGAAAGTTTGGGGGGGATGCGTCAAGGGAGGGCTGAGATAAAAGGGGGGTCCCAAAACGCGTTTTCCCCATGTTAATTTCCATAGGGCGTCCAACCTCACTTTTAGCCCGAACGGCTGAATGGATTTACACCAAATGTGGCAAAATTGTAGGGACTGGTAGCCGATTGTGCCTTTGCTATGTCTCAAGATATGTGCTACAGTGGATTTTGAGTAATTTAGGTTAAAAAAAATATATATATCTATAAGCGCTCCCCGGTACGCGCTCCGGGGAGCGCTCCGGGCGCGACACGTGACTTGCGCGCAGAAAGCTGATTGGTTTTTGGGTGTCTGTAACATTCGAAACAGTCCGGAGCAGCCGCCATCTTGTGTCTCGGTAGGATCGAGACACAAGAGGTGGCCAAAACAAAGGGGGAATTGACCATAAGGGGGCAGGGTAGACCCCCCCTTACCCCCTAGGTTTGATGTGGGGGCTATAAAAGGGTCCAGCTGGGCAAAAAAAAAAAAAAATTCGATTTGCTGCGGTTGGGCACCTGGTACGCGCACCGGGGAGCGCACCGGTACACGCACCGGGGAGAAAAGAGAATGGCAGAGTTTAAAAATGTAAGTCATTTTATATAAATGGGAGGTAGTTCTGAAAAGAACTGTTTTTTTTTCTTTTTGTTGTTTTATATTTTTTTTTTGTTTTTTGGAACATTTGTTTTGTTTTTTGGATTTTCAGAACAATTTTATATTTTTTTTGTAGTTTTTCTGGGGTGAAACAAAAGATAGGGAATTGCAAACAGCTCAACTGGAGCAAAAAAATTGAAAAAAACTAAGGTTGCTTGCTTCAGTGATGGTTGTCTGCAGCTCGATTAAGTAAAGTGATGCTCTGCTCACCATAAGATATAGTTTTGTTGCAATATATGCAAGCAAATTTAAATTTGGAAAACTTGGTTTGAACATTAGGGACCATCTCCCTAGCCTCTTCACCCGATGGAGTGGGTTGGTTGGAGGTGCTGGAAGTAGAAGGTTGGGGAGGGTTCTTGGTCAGTTGCCTGATTCTGCTTTTGAATAATTGTTTGGGTGCTTCCTCTGCATGTGCCTTATCATCGTGTGGTTCCCAAACAAATATTTTTTGTTTGGGTTCCCTCTTGACAGTTCTTAGTCACAGATGAGGCACGTCACCTTTGCTGCATTTACTTTTTTGGCACCCCTTGGCATTTTGAAGAACTCCCAAATAAAATGTTCTTTGGGTTTGTATGGGGGAGTGTCTTCAGGCAGATATTGCCTCTCCTCCTGCTCCTCTTCGTCCTCCTCTTCTTCATGACCACCAATGTGGTCTTGTGGTGGTCGTTGTGGAGGTGGTTGTGGTGGTGGTGGTCCGGATGCACCTGCAGCTGCTACTACTGAAGCCATTTCTCACACAATGCAGGTCTTCTTCACTCAAACAAAAAAGTGAAAATGAGGAAAAATGGTGGGGTCTTTTATCATTTGGAAAACAAAACTGTTGTGAACCAATCAAAAGTGTTATTTTCAGGTCACATGACCCGACGCGCTTACGCTACGCGCCCCGGGGTGCGTCCCATGGCGCGCCCAGGGGCGCGTCACGTAAGCGCGTCGAATGCTTCCGGGTTCTTTTATGCCGTGCGTATCATGCGGACGCGGCTTCGCGATACGTCACAATCATGTTTTCGTTCGCGACATTGGCGCTAACGGGACGCTTCCCGGTTCGCGCACTGGGGCGCTTCAAACGAGTACGCTCTCCGGGGCGCTCACCGGGGCGCGCACCGGGAACGCTCCTAGGCAAAAAAATAAATAAAAAAGGGAAAAATTGTAGGGACTGGTAGCCCGATGTGCCTTTTCTATACTCAAGGGGTTTTTACAAAAATTAACTTTCAAAAAAATATATATTGTGCTACATTGGGCTATATATATGTTAGAGCCCAAATGTAGCCTAAATGTAGCCCAATGTAGCCCAAAGATGGCCACCAGAGACAAAAAAAAAACAAATGTAGCCCAAATATCAGCCATATGTAGCCCAACTATAGCCCAATGATAGAATGAATGTACCAGAGTGTTCTAAAAAACAACTAGAGTGTTAACAGTCTTACTTATAAAGTGAGACTTATAGTTAGGAATTAGCATTTAAAAAACCTATGAAATTCACTGAAAAAACCATAGGTTTCACACCAGTTATAGTTAGGAATTAGCATTTAAAAAACCTATTAAATTCACTGAAAAAACCACACCAGTTATTGTTATCTGGAATGGACTCCATCCTTGTGACAGAGTGACAGACCTCCTTTCAGTGTAATGTAACCCTTGAAACACATAATCAAAAATAGAAACTAACATTTACAAAAAAGTGGAGATACCTATACCAGTTACAACAACCAATTCAGTAATTCCACCATTTATATACACATCCACTCATTCACCAAAAGTTCTATATAGTCATTCATACATATACTCAATTATTATATGTAGTGAGACACCTTTACATCCGTTAACACACCGACAGTCTTCCAAAAGTTACTCACACACATACTCACACATGCAAATAAACTATTGAACATCCATTTATTTGCATATACAGCTATACACACACTAGCACATTACTTCTAAGGAAACTTACACATACTTACTCTCTTAAACAATCACTTATAGAAACACATACTTTTTAAAACAGGAACTCTTTCAATCTCTCACTCTCATATATACTCACTTATATACATCAATACTCACATATACTAGATTAAAACATATGTAGTTACTCATAAAGACACTAGTGAGACAGTCATTCACTCACTAACACACACATATACACACTCTTCCACCCATACAGTCCTGCACATATGCTGTCTTCAAAACACATACAAACAGTGAGTTAGTCATTGATGCATCTATGTGCTAAGTAACACTCCCACCAAACCATACAGACACTCATACTGATACAAAAAAAAATCTAATAATACATATACACACACATGTAGCTACTCACCAACCCATGCAGCCACTTATACACAAAGTGAAACACTGATACAAACATTTAAATATTTAAACAATACTCGCTAATATATGTATTCACTAAGATACACTTAATAAGCCAGTTAACCAATCATTTTTTTTTTAAAAACATCCATTAAGACACTTATTTAAACATTTATTCTTCCATCGACCTTTACATATACATATATAAAACATATTTATTTTTAGAAAGACACACATTCACTGGATGGTGTCATCAGTGATGTCATGAGTGATGTTACTGACCATGTCATGAGTGATGTAATATGTGACGTCATCAGCAGTGCATTGCAGGCGCGCAAGTTATAGTGAGTCCAACTAACTATAACGTGGAATTTCAATGGTTTTATGTCAGTAAAATTTCCAAGTAACTATAACTGGTGTGAAACCTATGGTTTTTTCAGTGAATAAATATATATATATATATATATATATATATATATATATATATATACATATATATATATATATATATATATATATACATATAGCAGATTCCACAACACCAGCCTGCCGCAATCCTGAGCGGGTGCTCACGTAACGGGGGTGTACCCGTTAAAAGTATACTGCTCACAACATCCACAGAACATGCAATGGTTATAAAGCTCTAATGGCCGCTGTGCACCTCTGTTTTTCTTACTGAAAAAACCATAGGTTTCAGGGGTGTTTTAGTTTGCTGGACATTTCACTCATATAAAACCATTGAAAATCCTCTGTTATAGTTAGTTGTACTAACTGGAACTCTGGCGCCCACAATCCACTGGTGATGATGTCGCATATTACATCATGCATGACATGGTCAGTGACATCACAGATGAGATCTCAAATGACATCACTGATGACATTGTCCACGTGACAATCAGATACACCTCATCACACACTAGGATAACCTTTCATCACTCTCTGTAAAATACAGAGTACCATATTTGAATCCATTGACACAGCAATACAAGTATCTAAAAACCCTCTCAGTGATTCCTAGATCTACAAACACATCTCATCAATTACCTATAGATTCACTCATACATGTTGTCAATGATCAATAGAACACTATCAAATATACTTATACACCTACATTAACATTACACACCAGCACACATCCTATTCAGTTATGCAGTCATCCTACTCACTTTTGCAAACAATATAGCATATTTACATTTACTCAGCTACACACTTATACAAATAGCACTTCATTTATTCATATAGATTGTAACTCATGCTTAGTGTGTTATGAAATCACTATTACAAGTATACAGTTATCTATACAGTCACTCATGTAATCAATGAGTCTTTTGTGTACTTATTTATATACAACAACTGTCACAAACACTGCCTTTTATTTTTCCTACTTTGTCCGACATGTACCTTTCAGAAATATATTTGCTCATTACCACACCCATAAAGATATTCACTCACCCAAACAACTATTATAACACGTAGTGTTATCAACATATACCTGTTGAATTAACTATTCACATATCTTTGGGCAGTCACAGATCCCCCACCGAACCACACACACATTCACTCTCACATACAAATAGTCAGTTAATTAATCAATACCTAATATAGACATTCACATAGCTAGTAACCAACTGGTGCAGTAGTTTACACAACTGACAAAATAATACAGATATTCACACAGTTTAGTCACTATCCAATATATTTAGTGAGACACTATAAATTAGTCAAGTAAACAGTCAATAACACTGCTACTAAATCCTCCATCCAGATATTTATATATTCACTGATTCTCCAATGCAGATTGGTATATATATATGCTACATATTTGAATACCATACAAAAAAAATTCGCTGGATGATGTCATCAGTGACGTCATCAGTGATGTCATTTGAGATGTCATCAGTGATGTCATTAGTGATGTCACTGACCATGCCATGCTTTATTAAGGCAAAATTCAGTAGTCAAAAAACATTACCCCCAGTGCGGCCTGCCCGGACCACGCATCATCGCAGGTTACGTACACGATCAGTGACAAAGGTACTACTAACTCAGTGTGCCATAATTTATTGCCACGTGGCCGTATTCAGGCAGAATTCAACAGACTCTTCATTCATTATTTGCAGAGTGCAGTACCAAACAAAGTATAACGTCCCTCAAACTTTCACAATATCCCTTTACTAGCCTTCCTTCAAAAACTTCTTTTATATCAGTTCTAGGTTTAGTTGAATAACAAAATTCATGCTGCAAGTGCAAAGGCACACTCAGAGGCAGTCTACACTGCAGACACCAGAGGTCACAACTTGAACTATAATGTCCTTGAAACATACATATTTCGACAATGTATTCCATACATGTTTCATCTTTTATTTCAATCATGAATACAGATGATGCAGTCCAGTAGGCAACACGCTGAGCACCAGATGTACCACAAACTCAGTGCACCATAAATAATCGCCACATGGCCTTATGAAGGCAAAATTCAGTAGTCAAAAGACATTCTTACCACTGCGGTCTGTCTGAACCACGCATCATCGCCGCTCCACACAAACCGACCCTACCTTAGTGCACCACAACTCATGAATCCTTTTCCAATAGAATTTTCTGTGTATTATTTTACATATAGTGCTCTGTAGAAAAAGGTACAGGCAGAAGACCTTTTCCGCAGTTGCCCGGCGTTAACCGCCTCTATACCCACTCAAGTTTCCAAACAAAGAGGCAGGCGCTGGAGACTGGAAGGCATGAAACAGAAGTTTTATTCCGACGGAGCAGAACACATCAAATCGGACAACAGGGTATCTTCTCGAGGTGCTCTACCCGCATCTCTGAGGCCTGGCCTCTTATACACATGTTTATGATCTTTATTACATGTCACACATTCTTGCAATGCTTTGAAGTATGAAAGGACATCCTCGGAATCCCCGCTTCAGGCCCGTTCCCACACATATTTACAGTTAGAGTCCCCACCCCGATCACAACAGGTGATGAGTATCGCACAGCTGGACATTCCGCCGATTCCCGGAATGTATGAGGTCGATCGGATCTCATGGGGTGGGGGCTTTGATTAGTTCAAGGATCCTTTGATGGGGGAGGCTTCCTACTGTACAGGAGGAAGGGGGCAATAACAGTATCCGCAGGGCCAGGTGGCGGCCTGGGAACGA
Organism: Lissotriton vulgaris; assembly: GCF_964263255.1. NCBI lineage: Eukaryota > Metazoa > Chordata > Amphibia > Caudata > Salamandridae > Lissotriton > Lissotriton vulgaris. The sequence goes on along the minus strand of NC_141689.1, from coordinate 1,931,339,248 downwards.
GTGAGACAAACGGGCACAAAGGGAAGGGGGGTGTTATCAAAGGATCCGGGACCATGAAAGGAATGGAGGGAGGTGTCGCGCTGGGAACAGGATGGGGTTCCGAGGCAGAGCTGCGTGGTAGAGGGGTTTATGACCGAAGACATGCGAGAGCGGGGGCTGTCAGTGTGCGGGGGATGCTTTGCGAGGTCAGGAGAGAGAGAGAGAGCCCGCTGGCTATCAGCGAGGGGCAGGGAGGCCGTGGTGCTCAAAATGGTTGCCGCTTACGCGCACGAATGGGCTCAAAAAGGGCAAGATGGCGCCGATAATGTTGACGTTTGCGGCCTAACTTTAACAGTCCTCCCTTTTCAACATATCTAGCCAACTTGCCTACTCAATGTCAATCTTCATCAAATTCCTAACCTCGGCATCATATAATGCTCCCATGCGTTCGTTTCCAAAGTCCACAGTCTTAGGGCAAATACAATTTGTACATAATGAACATAGAGATGGCAGGCATTGAATTCCTAAGCATAGACCACACACTGCTACTACAGGAATCAAGATAATGGTAAACAGTCTCCAGCCCCAGTTCTTAACAGTGCTCCAGAACCATCCACCAAGTGACCATTCTTCCTGCTCCTGGTGGACTTCTGACGAGAGTCTGTGGAGATGCTCGATGGCTTTATATACTGAGGGTGAATTGTCCGGTATGTATGTACAGCAGCTGGACCCAATAATGCGGCATGCTCCACCACGGTCCGCAAGAACCACATCTAGCACAAGGCGGTTCTGGAGTGCCACCAAGCGGACCGCTTGAAGCTCGGCAGTGTTGTTAGCAAGGATACCAGCTGTGATCTTCATTGTTGTCTCAACTGCCTGAGTCAGATGTCGGATGGCCCGGCTGTTTGCCATCAGGCCCCAGAGCGGAACAAGTCCCTTCATAGCATCGAGGAACTGTGCTCCTGTTGAGTCGGCTTGCTCAATGTCCTTGGCTCGTTTTTGTCTGTGATGATTCGCTGGAGCCACATAAGTCGGAGGAAGGATGAAGGAGATGAAACAAGTGCCCCCCCAGCCTTTGGGGAGCCAGGTGTAAGCTTTTGTGCCGCAGACGAAGTACATGTTTGGGGAGGATACAAAGGAAGGTGGATCGGTGAAGTCCAAAGTTCTGGTGAAACGGCAGGCGCTGCGGCCTACCAGCTGTGTCCCAAGCCCTTCTATGCACATGTGGCCTGTGACGTTGATGACTGACAGGGCCACAGTCAGAGTGGCAGCCGTTCGTTTCCGCAGGTAAGAGAAAGTGGGTCTGGTTGGATTGTTGAACACCTGCATTTCAATTAGTTCTTTAGCAGGGATGTCCATGTGGATTGAGTTGTTGGAGGTCTGCGGGCTGAAGTGTGTCTTTGTTTGGTTTCGCCAGACCCCATGATAGAAGTGTGTCATGGTTTTGCCGGAGGTGGCATTGTCTTTATAGCTTTCTTGCAGGAGGATCAGCCAAGCAAGGCAGGAGCCGTGAACTGAGAAGGGTGAAGGGATGAAAGGTATCGAGTGTCCAGTGGCATGGGGTAGCAACCCACAGATCCAACAGTTGGTGGCGTTGGTGGCAAGATTGTGCTGGTGCAGCAACTGTACAAAGGAGTTATTCCAAAACTCCTTTCGCCTCTCTCTGAGTTGAGGAGAGAGCGAAATCAGATAATGTTCCTTCATGGTGGTAGGCTGAGCAGTGGTCAGGAATGTTTCATGAGCAGGTGCATTTTCTTCCACAATCCAGAGTGTGGTCATGAGGAGAAAGCAGAAAAGGATTGTGATGAAAAGTGCAATTGTCTTTGAGCTGTGGAGTCTGTATGTTTTTGGGTTTTTGTAGTGGGTATTTCCTGTTGCTTCCATCATCTTCTTATTTGGCGCTTCCATCATCTTCAAGGTACTCGGTAGCGGGCAGAACCACAGACTTCGTTTAGCTTCTCTCCAGGTGACCCTTGGTGGTGTTTAGGTCACCGTTCTGAGATTTAACTTAGTCCGTGGTCTACTTAGCCGAAGCTCCCTCCTTTCGACGCAGGAAATACCCTTCTCTGGATGGCACAGTGGGATCAGAGAATTTTGAAAGTTCAAGTGCTTCGGTATCAGGATAGCAGGTTAGTGACGGTCGATCCTTGTTCAGGAGCTCTTCTTGGTTGTCGATGCTTTCTGTTGTGGTCAAAGTCGAGGAGATCCTCTTGCAGTGGTGTGCGTGCAGCCAGTGCCGTTTCCCCTCCACACGAAGAGCTGTCGGGGTGGTGAGCAATACTTGCCAGGGGCCCGTCCACCGGGGTTCCAGACTCTTCGCCCGCTGAAAATTCCGGATCAAAACATATTCCCCCGGTTGGATGTCGTGACCCGGACCCCTGGAAGCATCGGGGATGGCCTGCTGCACCTGCTGATGAATGACAGACAGAGTTTCAGTCAATTTATACAGATAATCAGACATTAGGACGTCTGGGACGTCATGAATGGAAGTCGGTTTTGGTGCAGACCAGACGCTCATGGGTCGGCCGAAAACTACCTCGTAAGGTGTCAAGTGGTGCTTGGTGGGGTTGGAACGCATCGATAGCAATGCCAGGGGGAGAGCGTCTGGCCATTTCAGTCCTGTAGTAGCTACTATCTTGGCTAGTTTAAGCTTTAGTGTGGCATTGTGTCGCTCGACAAGTCCAGCAGACTGGGGGTGGAAAACTGCGTGGAACTTCTGCTTGATGCCCAGCCCCTTTATGATGAGCTGGATGACTTCGGCTATGAAGTGGGGGCCATTGTTGCTCCATAAAATTCGACAAAGGCCGTAGCGAGGGAAGAATTCCTTTAATAGTACTTTTGCAGTGGCCATGGCGGTGTTGTCACGGGTTGGGTATGCCTCCACCCACTTGCTAAATGCACACACCACAACAAGTACGTATTTCAGGCCTTGGCATCTGTCTAGTTGAATATAGTCCATCTGCAGGACCTCAAACGGGTGATTTGGGACCCCAAACCCTCCCCGGGGTACTACAGTTCCTTTCCCGGGGTTGTGTTGCAGGCATATCAAGCATTGTTGGACCAGACGTTTGGCGGAGTCTGTGATTTTATCATTGTGCCAAACTCTGGAGACAAGTTCAATCATGGGGGCTGATCCTATGTGGGCGGGGGAGTGTGCCATAGTCAGTATGGGAATCAGGTAGGAGTCAGGTAGCAACCATTTGTTTGTGTCCTTTGTCCGCCAGCAGCCTTCGTCGTCTTTTAATCCCACCCGTGTCCATTCAGTCAGTTTGTGTTGTGTGCTAGCCATTTGAATGTCTCTAATAGTGTCCCTAGCGTCAGTCCATTTTTCTGCTTGTGACCTGGTCACGTACATACGTGTTGTCGTCCTATTTTCAGCTGTCGTTCGAGCAGTGATGTCGGCTAGTGCATTTCCCTGTCCAATAATGTCTGTCACTTTCTTGTGTGCCTGGCATTTGATGACCGCAAGCCTTTTGGGGAGAAGGACAGCTTCGATCAAGGCGGAGACTAGATCTCCATGCAAGATGGGTGTGCCGTGTGAGGTCAAGAATCCCCTTTCCCTCCAAAGGAGCCCAAAATGGTGAACCACCCCGAAGGCGTACTGGCTGTCGGTGTAAATGTTCGCTGTGGTTCCTGCTGCTAGGATGCAGGCTCGTGTGAGGGCAATCAGTTCCGCTGCCTGGGCAGATCGTTGCGTGATGCGGGCTGTCTCGACTACAGTTCGAGCCGTGGTGACTGCATAGGCAGCTGAAGTGGTGCCATCGGGGAGTTTGATGCAAGAACCGTCCACCCACAGCTCTCCGTCAGGGTCACGAAAAGCCGTGTCTCTGAGGTCAACCCTACTTCTAGTCTGTTCGTCCGTAAGAGTCACACAGTCATGTACAGGGGGCACATTGGGATCGTTCTCTGGTAAGGGTAACAGAGTTGCCGGGTTCAGTGTGGTGCATCTTTTCAGGGTGATATGGGGCGCAAGCAAAGTCAGCTCGTATCCAGTCAGTTGTGCACTCGTCAGGTGTTGCGTCTTGGTTTGGTTCAGGAGGGTGTCAACTGCATGGGGTACCAGTACTGTGAGGGGATTCGAGAGTACGATCCCCTCACTCTGTCGGATAGAGATAGCAGCGGCAGCTACAGCTCGAAGGCAGGCAGGCAAGGCTCTGGCTACAGGGTCAAGAGTGGCAGAGAAGTAAGCGCACGGTCGTTGCTTTGGGCCAATGGACTGGGTCAGGACAGATAAAGCGCACCCCTCCCTTTCGTGAGTGTAAAGGGAGAAGGGCTTTGTGTAATCAGGGGTACCTAGGACAGGGGCCAAACAGAGGGCATCTCGTAGTTCTGTGAAGGAGGTTTGGCACTCAGGGGTCCAAGGGAGTGGGAAGGGGACATCTTTAGCTAGCAGAGAAAGCAGCGGTTTCACAATGAGGCTAAAGTTTGGTAACCACTGTCGGCAGAAGGAGGTGAGGCCTAGTAGGGAGCAAACCTGTTTCTGAGTCTTAGGGACAGGGATTTCGAGAATGGTTTGGATCCGGTCGGGAGTGAGTTTCCTTCCGTCTTTGGACAAAAGGTGGCCTAAGTAAGTGACCTGGGGTTGGCAGAATTGCAACTTCTTCTTGGAGACCTTGTGGCCATTTTCCGCAAGGAAGTGTAGGAGTTGAATGGTGGCTGTGACTGCTAGCGGAGTGGTGTCGGCCGCCAAAAGGATATCATCGACGTATTGCACCAACACCACTCCATCGGGTAACTGGACTTGATCCAGTTGTCTCTTGAGGGCCTGACTGTAGATGCTAGGGCTTTCTGTGTAGCCCTGGGGTGCTCGGCAGAACCTATATGAGCGGGCTTTTAGGGTGAAGCCGAAGAGATATCGGCTGTCTGGGTGGATGGGGATGGAAAAGAATGCGTTTTTGAGGTCAATGACAGTGAAGGTGGTGGCAGTAGAAGGAATCAAAGTCAGGATGGTGGTGATATCTGAGACCACGGGGTACTGGGGTACAACCACTTTGTTGATCTCTCAAAGGTCAATGATAAAGCGGTATGCTTTCTCATCTCCCTCTCCTTGTTTCTTGATGATGGGCAAGATAGGGCTGTTGCAAACGTTGCTAACCACTTCCTCTACCACTCCTGCGTCTATCAGTGACTGAATAATCTTTACCAATGCCTTCTCGCCCTCGGGCGATATCCGATATTGTGGAAGTTTTGGGAGTGTTGCGTCTGGTCAGACAGTAATGTGTACTGGGTCAATCATCATGCGCCCTACGTCCGAATCTGTCTTGGCCCACAGATACGGAGTGTCAAGCAGGGATGTGTCAGCGTCAGTGATGGAAAACATGCGTCGGGGAGGGCAATCTCTAAGCAGAACGGGGTTGTCGTAAAGGAAAACTCGAACTCCGTCTTGAGAACATCTAACTGTCGCTCGGAAGTGTTTCAATAAGTCAAGTCCCATAATGGCGTCAGGGCTATTGGAGGAAAGTAAAAACGTGGTGTCAGTGGTGTTGTTTTCTAAGTCGAAGAGGATCGGAGCGGACAAAGGGTTAGTGGAGGGCGTTCCATCGAAACCTGTCGATGTTATAAGTGAGCCAGACAAGGGTGCCCTTGGAATCAGTCGTTTAGATAACGCACTACGTGTTGCGTCAGTGTCTACCAGAAATGGAGACTTTGTACCCAAGACCTTAGCAGTGACATAAGGGCCTTGCTGGTCAACATAGAGCTCGACTGGATCCCTCCCTTGCCCTTGGCAGTCCTATGCAAATTGTGGGCGTCATCGTAGTCAGATTGCTGGCATTGGTTCTGTCTGGGTCGATCAAATGTATTTGGTCTGCCTGATCTGTCGTTAGTCGTGTCATTTGGGGGCCCTCGCTGCTGTTCTCTATTTCTCGGTCCACTTGCTATGTCCTTGGGGTCTTTGTTTCTGATTATTTCCAAAAGAACCGGGCATTGGGATTTCCAATGGCCAGTCCCTTTACAGAAAGCACACTGATCCTCTCTAATGTCTGTACGTCCAATGCGGGGAGTCAAAGTGCGGTCCTTGGGAGGTGCAGTCTTAGGGACGTTCGTCTGATAGTTTCCCCTGTATTGGTCTCGTCCTATAGTCACCCCTTGCAGTTGTGCAATCATCACCCTCTCTTTCAAGTCTTTCTTCTTTTTCTCTGTTGCTCTATCGTTTTCATTTTTCTGATGTTCATAATATTGGGCCATCTGGAGGATAGCCGCAGGTTTGGAGGCTGCCCAACTACTCTCGCTGGCCTGCAGTTTCTGGGAGACCTCTGGTGTCAAACCCTTAACGTAACTCTGGACAAACAGATGGTGTCCGGTTGCAGTGGTCATGTCCTGGCCGCTGTAATCGGAGAACACCGTTTCAAACCGGGAGAAGTAATCCGATACATCTTCCTGGGGTTTCTGGCGACAGGCCATTACTATCGACCAGTCCACTTTCTTTTCTGGAATCAGGGTTTTTAATTTCTGTACGATTTTGTCTGGGAGGTCTAAAATGGATTTCAAAGGCTTTTGTCCAGGTTTTCGTTGTTTATCAATGCCATCGAGTTGTGACCAGGTATGTCCAAACAGCTCAAGGTGGTCGACTTTCCGGATTTGCTTCCACACATCAGCTGGTAGACATAACCCGAAGAACAAGTCGATGTCAGCCAGGGTCATAATCGTCGAACCTAGGGCTGTACCTAATTCAGTATAGAAGGCAGTGGGGTTTTTACGTAGGTCAGGCAGAGATTTCCGGAATGTCAGAATCTCTTGCCGGTCCCATGGCTGGTAGACCCAGTTGTACACTACCCTTCCTTTTGCATCTTTGTGGTTTGCATCATCGTTAGTCCCTTCCCCTCGTGGAGGAACCCAGTGAGGGGTAGCTTCTCGTATCGGCATCATGGCGTTAGATCGCTCAGTTTGTGGTTCGGTTGCTACGGATGTCGTGGGTTTAGTTCCCGATCCTAATTCAGTGAGGTGGTGGAAAACCTCAAGCGTTTGCATAAGGAGGTCCGTCACATCACACTCGCCCTCATCCCCGATATCGACCTTCCGGTATAGAGTCGTTAGGCTCTCGGGACCTTTGTCTCGATATCGGTCCTCGTATGCGTTCAAGGCATGATAACACAGTCGAACGGTAAAATGTCGTCTGTGACTTCCTGTATACGAGTTAAACATATCCGTGATATACTCTTCATCTTCCTTTCTTTCTACCAATGTCCTTGCTATCTTGTCAATCCCTGCTCGCTCATCTTTGCCTGATCTGTTTGTTCTTGCAGAACCAGCCCTTCGGGTCTCAGGGTCGCCTAACGTTGTCGTTTGTGTAGTATCTAATACAAGGAGTTCGGCCGGCACAGAGGCCATGGGGGCCGAAGCTGTGGCGCTACTCTTGTTTGTGCCTGGGGACGGTGGGTGCTGTGCTAAGGGTTGGGAAAGGGCATATGGAGGGGGCATGTAGATGATCGGAGGACCTAACAACAGATCATCGTTGGCTCGCTGTTTCGAGGGTCATTCAGGGTAGAGCGTGGAGGGCGTTCTAACCGGACACTGGTTTGATGTTTCTATCTCTGGTTTCTGATTGGCTTCCTCTCTTTCCTTAATCTCTTCTTCTAGTTTCTTAGCAGCTAGGTGGGCTGCCTTTCGCAGCTCTTTTCCCAACCTATTCTCATTTCTCTTCTTACGCTGTTCGGTTTCTTTGCGCCACATGCCGAAACTATCAAGCATAGTGGGCGTTGTCTTGTTTTTACCAAGGGCTGTTTCTAGCGCGCTCATTTTATCATCATCGAAGGATCCTATCAGTGGCCACTGACTTTCTCGATCCTTTTTCGTATATTTATGCCACAGCTTGCTATAAGCTATAGCGATCAATCCATGCTTCATGAACATGTCCTTATTAGTGGTGCCTTCCAGTGGAGCCGGATGGTTCATCTCTAATAAGCGGTCCGGGCTAAACAGGCTACCAATCAGTGGGGAGAAGACAGGCATGACGGATTACAATGGGGACAAAAGTCAGCACTACCTATCTTATCACTGTGTGCAAAGACTAGACAGAATATTTCTATTCTACGTTGTTTGCAGGCAGTGAATAGCTCATGAACCAATATCGAACAGTCAATGTTCGGTCAATCAAACAATCAGTGGGGAGAATAAGTAGGCCCGCAAAGGTCTGCGTTACCTACCCTTTCACGATCTGCAAAGAGGGAACCTGTTCTTTCCTGTTTGCAGACAGAGAATCTCCAGAAAACGATCCGCGAACAGTAGTTCGGGTTCAAACAATTAATCAGTAGGGGAGAAGGAAATCTCCAGAGAACAATCCACGAACCGTAGTTCGGGTTCAAACAATCAATCAGTGGGGGAGAAAGATAGGCACGACGGATTACAATGGGGACAAAAGTCTGCGTTACCTATCCTTCACTGCTTGCAAAGAGAGAGCCTGTTGTTTCTCCGTTTGCAGACAGCGAATCTCCAAACAAATCAACAAAGAGTAATACTAGTATTTTCCAAACAATCAAATAATCATTTCGCAATTTGTCGTGTTTACACGACCTTACCCGGACCGCATGGACAGTTTCTTGTCTTCCGAATCCAGCGCCCGATCGTCCTCTATTGTTCGTAGTCCTCGCGGCACTCCTGATGGTTCCCAGTCAGGACCGTAGATCACTCGAGAGAGGTCTGTTCGGAACCAGTGAAGTTCGGATGATCGACTGTCAGACGAGGGTCTATCGGACAGGTGCACTCCCGATCGTTGCAGTCGTTCACTCTAACGTCAGGACCTCTCCCACTGGATTTACGAGTCGCTGATGGGCCCCACGTTTGGGACGCCAATTGTAGAAAAAGGTACAGGCAGAAGACCTTTTCCGCAGTTGCCCGGCGTTAACCGCCTCTATACCCACTCAAGTTACCAAACAAAGAGGCAGGCGCTGGAGACTGGAAGGCAGGAAACAGAAGTTTTATTCCGACGGAGCAGAACACATCAAATCGGACAACAGGGTATCTTCTCGAGGTGCTCTACCCGCATCTCTGAGGCCTGGCCTCTTATACACATGTTTATGATCTTTATTACATGTCACACATTCTTGCAATGCTTTGAAGTATGAAAGGACATCCTCGGAATCCCCGCTTCAGGCCCGTTCCCACACATATTTACAGTTAGAGTCCCCACCCCGATCACAACAGGTGATGAGTATCGCACAGCTGGACATTCCGCCGATTCCCGGAATGTATGAGGTCGATCGGATCTCATGGGGTGGGGGCTTTGATTAGTTCAAGGATCCTTTGATGGGGGAGGCTTCCTACTGTACAGGAGGAAGGGGGCAATAACAGTATCCGCAGGGCCAGGTGGCGGCCTGGGAACGAGTGAGACAAACGGGCACAAAGGGAAGGGGGGTGTTATCAAAGGATCCGGGACCATGAAAGGAATGGAGGGAGGTGTCGCGCTGGGAACAGGAGGGTTCCGAGGCAGAGCTGCGTGGTAGAGGGGTTTATGACCCAAGACATGCGAGAGCGGGGGCTGTCAGCGTGCGGGGGATGCTTTGCGAGGTCAGGAGAGAGAGAGAGAGAGACGCGCTGGCTATCAGCGAGGGGCAGGGAGGCCGTGGTGCTCAAAATGGTTGCCGCTTACGCGCACGAATGGGCTCAAAAAGGGCAAGATGGCGCCGATAATGTTGACCTTTGCGGCCTAACTTTAACAGCTCCTACCTTTGTACAACAGAAGTCCTAAACCTTTTATGATTGAATATCTGTGTATGATATCATGATTACTATTCTACTTGTTACCAACAGCAACATAATAAAATGGAGTCGAGCACACGTGCCCCTACCCACTTCAGCTATCTATCTGTGTCTGTGTATTTATTATGTTTGTAAAATGCTGCTCCTGCGCCCTACCACATTATATTGTGCTGTAAACAGCGTATGCAACCATCTTAACTCTTTCCCTCGCTCATTCTACAAATACGAATGTACAAACTGGATCATTACAATACTGCAAAGAAAGTGTATAGTAAATTTATAAGTTTGGGCTATTGCTCGATTTTTAATTTTTTTATAGCATATTTATATTGCGCGAAGTCAACCCAAAACTATAACATCAATTAACATGGGCACCGTATTTGCAGTACATTTTCAGGCACACGCAGATTACGTAATTTCTCTACAATAACAGGATGTGGATGCGACTCCGAGCCTCAAACACTGATTTGCAGCACCAAGTTTGACAGTATACACAATTGCAGTGCTTAATATGAGCAGGTGCTTTCAGGTGCCCAGCGCCTGCACTTCTATCACAGGGCTACAATTTCTGAACCTGCAGGTGGTGGTCTCAATATTAATTGTTCAATTAAAAATAAAAAGAATACCTTACATTGCATGGTGACTGGCTGATAAATGTTCATAGGCAGGCCGGCATATGCCTGTCCATGCAGGCATGATTGTGTATCACCACTTTGGTGATGATGTCATCACGCAGATCACAAATCCAAGAAGCCATTGACAAACTATGGCTTGCATTCTATTGCCCTAGTCTGCTGCACCCTGCCACTGCCTGAGCCTAAACCTCGCATTGGATAATTGTAGCTGGGGGCTGGCTCATGACTGAGTTGAGGCAAGGAACCTGCAAGAGCGCATTTTGAACTTGGGAGTGAGTGTGGACGTTCCACTTGTTGCGTAGCCACAGTATCATCTCTGCATTGTTGCTATCCTCAAAGCGCTCGATGCGGCTGTGGCCCAACACAACTTTTGTGCGCCATGGCGTCACCAGTAGAATCTGTGCGCTGCACCCCAACATGGTAATTGCTGAGCCTGAGTGAGTCCAGTAGGCACCACAGCCATACTTACTGGCATTGGCAGCATTACTGCTGGGGACAATGCCTGTGAGGTAGCAGGCAGGATCACAGCAAACTGAGCAGTGAATGCTGATGCCGTCATCAACCCTGGACCTACTAATTACAGGCAGCACTAGCAGTGACATAACCTGCTGTGCTCAAGCAGCCACTGGTTTCGCAATAAACCCAGTCATACCACAGTAACCACACTGATTGATATATGGAAAAAAAGCATTTTCATTTGGTGTACATTTTGTTTTTGCATACAGTGTAGGTAAGAACGTAAAACACGTAATCTTCCGCTTCTTTAGGAATGACAACAGAAAAATGCAGAGTTCAAAATAGCAGGGACATGTAGAGGCTGACGGCAGGAGTCACAGGCAGCAGCAGTGCTAAAGAGCAGAGGCAGCAAGTTCAAGTTCAAGTTCAGGAATTTGTATAGCGCACTACTCACCCAGAGGGTCTCAAGGCGCTTGGGGGAGGGTTGTGTATTAGCAAGAGTAAATAGGAGAAGAAACAACAAGAGAGGAGGGAGATAAAATGGAGCAAAGTAGAAGAAAAGGAGGAGAGCAAATCAGATACAAAGAGAAAGCAGCCATGATGTGAAGAAGAGAGCATTGAGAAGAGAGAAGATAGAATGAAAGAGTGTGGAGGACGGGACAGAGGAAAAAAAGCAGACAAATGATAAAATGGAGACACAGCTAATCACTGCTAGAGAGTGATAGAAAAGAGCAAAGATCGAGGGGAGAGAGAACAGAGCATGGATACAAGTGAAGAGAAAAAAGGGCAGGGCTAAAATGAATAGAGGGCAAAACTGAAATAAAGGGTGTGACAAAGGTGATAGAAAACAATTAGAGAGGTGAGAGGATAGAGTCATAGAGCAAAGACTTAGGGGACAGACAACACATCAAGGTTAGAAGATAGAGCCTGAGGCAGTGAGAGTGTTGAAAGTGGGGCTCACAGATGTAGACGTGAGTTGTGGCCTCCTTGGCGAAATTTTCAGCACCTACACTACTTTTTTTACAAATTAAGCACTGCACAAATGACCACATATGTATATATATTATATGCCCTTCATGTGACAAAAACTGCAAACCTAAAGCTTTCATAGTCCTGTAATACTACAGCTGCAACACTCCACTGAATGTACAACAAACATTCATATTCGCAGAAATGCGTCCTGTCCACCATCTTTTATGTGTGCAACTATGGATGAATATAGTATCAGTGATACCCCGTACCTTCCATGTTGGCCATGTTGTGGGACTTTACAGACATAATGACACATTTGCATTTAAGACCCGGGTGATTACAGTACTACAACACGGACACCCAAATCAGTTGATTTCTCATATAGTTCACGACAGAACCACGCCCATAGCTCCGGAGTCATTGTTCACAGCCTCGTACAGCACTGCCATACATCATTCCAGCCCACTCTGCTTATGCTTCCAGGAAAACACAACAACGCTACATGGCCCATATTTCCATTGTAGTTATTTCTTAGTTCCAGGTCTAGTTGTCAGAACGGCACAGATACACTCCCTCATAGCTGGTATTCAGCCACACCACTCCCATTCAGCACATGCATCACAACACACGTGACCCTACCAATAAAAAAGACGGGGCGCACGTGCTCTACACCATTTTAGAGTTGCTCCTATCGCAAGCGCTGTGATGGCCCGTCCTGGTGGTTTGGACGCCGCATGTTGGCTCAAACTACCGAACAGGGGGCCCACCACCACGTGCGGGGCCTCTTTGGTCACTGAGTTAGTAGTACCGCAAGGACTGAGCCGGTGAGGAACCTGCGATGATGATGGGTGCACAAGTATGTTCTTTCCCATAGAGATATCAAGACTCAGCACCAAATATTAGACTTCTTGGTGACAGAGCAGGACTGCATGATGTAGAACGTACTCTGACCGCGGAAAGGTGAGCAGTGAGGTCTGGGTGCACAGCGGAGGGAGTGGATGGGGTGCAGCAGACTGGAAACAAAAATGGCGACGCAGCGATTTGGACGGACACAGTCCTATATACCGTATCATATTGCATTTGTACTTTTTTTCTAATAGCAGGAAAGTTTTTATAGTCGCTCATGATGATTGAAACCACGTGTATCACTGCGAACCACTTGTTTTCTATAACCAGATGGAAAACATTACTACTCTACTAATTCTTCATAAATCGAAGCCCATTAAACAAGTTTGAACTATACAAATAGTTGTATTTTTTTTTGCAGGAGCGAAAGTGTGTGAAAGGGCGATGTTAATCTACTCCTCATTAAGATAGTGAAAATTACTAATCATAACATCTTTCTTTTACTATCTTTTAGATGTAGAGCTTCAGGGTGCACTATGTCCCGACAGGTGGTGGAAGACACACCGGTGACAGAAAGGTGAGCTGCGAATATTCATATTTAGTACTGTCTCACTTCCTCTCTCCTTTGATAAACAAATGGTGCACAATCTAGCTTCCTTTTTATCTAACAGGTTGTGTTTCACGAATTGGCGTCCCCCCAACACCTCCAACGCTCAACGTTTGAGGATTCTGCGAAGATGCGTGGCCATCGTAACAATGCATAAGAAGGCTGCTTCGACACGTGTTGGACCCTCTTTGAATCACACCAATGGCACAAGGTGGGCAAAGAAGCTTGTTTCCGAAGGAACGAGAAGTCACCTGTATGCGGAGAGAGTGGACAGTGTGCAGCAGCTTGACTGCGTACAAATGTACCATTACCTCCGGGCAGTAGGAGTAGATAGATTGGAACAGCCAGCGTACGCAAGAAAGGGCACTAACTTCCGGACACTGGGAGTCAGGGTGTTGCAACAGTCTGGGTTTGCAGTAGTGAGAACTCACCGCTATGCAGTGGGAGTGCATGGGTTATAGTACTCTGGGAGAAAAAGAGTGCACAGACACATCCTTGCAGTGGAAGTTGATGTAATACAGAACCCTAAGCGTCCAAAGGCATAACGCAGAAATATACTTGTGCAGTTGTATGTACTCTGCTATTGCTAACTCTATACTATCTTTCAGATCACTAAACTTGAGGGTGCACTATGAACCTGCATATGCTTAGACACACACCAGAGGAAAAAAGGCGAACTACGAAGATTTTCTCCAGTGTCAACACTACCTCTCATAACCCATCTATTACTTTCTCTCTCTCACACTTTCAATGTCGTATTTTCTCTCTTTTTCTCTCTCCCTCTCTCTCACTTGTTTCTCTTTCTCTTTTGAAGTTATGGATGCTGCTGTCTACTCTGCAGATAAATAAATCAAGGCTGAATTTAATACAATCTGCAGTATAGAGCCAAAGCAGAACTCAAGTTGTGAGCTCTGTTGAAAACAGTGTTTACAAAAGGTAAGCAGAGCGGCCTAGAAACACAATGCCTCCAATTAAACGCATTGCAAATAAACAATATGGTCCTGCATAACGACGTGATCTCTCACCTAATTATGTCTCATCTGTGAATCATTTTAAAGACCTGCTGGACCATACTGTAGATCTGATCCAGCAGACACTTGCCTACACACACCTCAGGCACACTGCACACTTCCAAATAAGCAATATTGCCAAGTGTTATGTTAATTTGTGATCTTTGTCCTCATTCAGTCACATCAATCTAATTTTAAAGACTTATTTTCATTTTTTTTTGCAGGTTACCAACCCTCGTACCATTGGGTCCCTCTAACATTTTGTTCATTATACTGTTATGTTAAAGTTACTTTTCTATTTATTTATTTTTGTTTCAGTAAAAGTTAATTTAAAAAATTAGTGTATGCGTCTCCTTTTTCTAACAACATTTCACTGTTTTTTAGTGTGATATTCATATGCTTAGAGAAGATTTAACAATCAAAATTGTAAATGAATTTTCTTAAAAAGAAGTATAATACTGAGGCTAAGTTTTTACCAGATCTTTACCAAAGTCTGTAGTTGAAATTAACAGTTCCTATGGAAAATTTTAAAAAGTCCAGCACACTATGGGTCGATTCCGATTCGGGAAAGAAAACCGTCCGACAATTTGTATTTGTAGCTGTTTCCGTATGAATCGTACATTTGCGTAGTACGATCCGTTGTCAAAAAATATGTCCAAATGTTTGAGAACCGTACGAAAAACAAGCAAAAATCCATACGATAAGTACTCGGAAAGTGAACTGTACGATTCGTAAACATGCCATACGACCTGACAAGTACGATCCAGTCCGGGGACCGAGAACTCGATTCATACGGGAAAACGTCATCGTGTATGAACAGCGATTTGTATGGAAAACATTGCATATGAGTGAGCCGCGCAATCAAATACGACACAAACCCCCCCTGAATGAAGCGCACCTTAAATCTGTAAAAACGTTGCGTATGAGCGAGCCGCACAAACAAATACGAAATGAACCCCCCCTCAACGAAGCGCACGCGAACCCCATAAAAACGTAAAAACGTCGCGTATGAGCGAGCCACACAACCAAATATGAAACGAACCCCCTTAACGAAGCGTACGCGAACCCCGTAAAAAAGTCCCGTATGAGCGAGCCACACAACCATATTACGAAATGAACCCCCTCAACGAAGCGCATGCGAACCCTGTAAAAACGTCGCATATGAGCGAGTCACACAAACAAATACGAAACAAACCTGCTCTTAATGAAGCGCACGCAAACCCCTAAAAATAGCACAAGGAGGGTGCTAACGACTCGCACAACACCCCAGAAAATGTCTCCTGTGTACAACTCATTGGAAATGAATGTCCTGGCCAGATCCAAACAAGCAAACAGAGGTCCCAACTCAGACCCACCCCTTATAACACACCCACCAAAATTTTCAAACTAAGCCCCACCCACAAATGGACCAATAAAAATGGCCCACACACACAACCCATCATCCTTTGCAATATAGTCATTTAGCTACAGACACACAGACAACACTCCAACAACTGCACACATCCACCTTCACACATACCCACCCTATCACATTCAGACCCATACACCCACATCCATACACACTGTCACCCCCCCCAATCCCAGTCACCCCACACCATGTCCGCACAAAAGAACCCAAAGTTCACAAAGGAGGAGATGGAGATCCTTGTAGATGAAGTCATCAGAGTGGAGCCAGCACACTGGAGGTGGTGGTCCCCGCAGACCAGTACAGTACCAGCCCTGGGAGGAAAAGGTCATGGCCCTGCTACCACCGGTAGTAAGCATCCCTGTTTTAGCCCGTTCCGCCAACGAATAGGTTTAGGTAGGCCTTTTTCGCCCCCCATTTGGACTCTGCACCATGTTGATGTATGAAGGGAGATTATCATTGTTAAGAGATCTTTTGGAATCCCCGTTTTTAGCCAATTTTCCCCATAGTGTAGATTGATCTACACTATTGAACACCGTCGAAAAGTCAATAAAAGCACAATATAAAATGTGGTTGTTTAACTTCACAAACTTATCAAGCACTGTTTAGAACACAGCAATATTGTCCAGTGTAGAATACTTTGGGCGAAACCCAGCCTGATACATGGGGATTACTTTTCCAGAAAAAGCCCAGTCTTTTAAGTGTTCCAAAATACAAGCAGCAAAGATCTTGCCGGAGGCGTCAAGGAGAGCTATTTGTTGTTAGTTTGCAGGATTCATTTGATGCCTTTTTTTAAAAGAGGAACAACCACACTCCATCACCAAGATTCAGTTATTTCTCCACTTTTCAGGCAATATTGGAAAAGAGGGGCTAAAAATGTTCCCCAGATGTCGGCGCAATTTTGTAAAACTTTGATAGGTATCTTGTCTGGGCCCATTGCTGCTGAAGACAAGGCAGAGGAAATCAAAGTAGAAATTTGAACAGCTGAAATTTTCATTGTATTCTGTTCAGGTAGTTTCTTCAGTGCCTGATCCAGTCCGGGGAATAAATGGTCAAGATGATTAGATTTCTTAAGCCTTAGAAAATACTTTTCCTAGTTAAATGATGATACGGGAGTCGCTTGAGCAGATTTTCAAATCCCCATCTGCGCAGAGATTATTTTCCAGAATGATTTATTATTGTTGTGTTTTACTGCTTGTTGGATATTCTGCTTTTTCCGTTGGTGGAGTTTTTTCAGTTTCCTTATTTCTCCTTGTCCTAGCATACAGACAGAGTGGAATTGCATTCTAGTCAATTTATTTAATTGTCGAGAATCATTCTCCAAAGATTTTCCCATCTGTCATGTTTTAACAAATTCTCGTCTCTGGAAGCTTCATTGAAGAGAGGCAACTACCGTCTGTATAGTTACCTCAAATCTATTTATTGGATTGCCGGTATTACTCACTGATGTTAGCAAATCTTGAGAAATCATACGATTTATCCTACTAATTGCTTTGGAATTCCAATGGATCCTTCCTGTTTTCTGATCTACGGCTGCCCGGCCTTCGTAGCATCAGAGTGAAAACGAGTGCTGGGTATAGACTTCAACTTCCACAGTAAGTAGTGCATTATCGCTTTCATGAGAATTTCTAGTAGAGAGCGGTTGAACCTTTAGAAATAAGTCTAAACTGCAGATGAAATAGTCTATGATTGAAGAATAAATTGGGCCCAATCTGGTAAATGCAGCTGGAATATCACCGTCTTTTCTCCCATTTATTATTATGCGATTAATTGCTTCAATGGATGACAAAAGAATTTTCCCCCTTTTATCTGCTTTTAATTCATCTGGGAGGACAGGAATTGGAATTTGGCAGGCTTCTTCCTGTGGAGATTTCCCCCTATTATAGATTAGTGAATTTACGATCTTTTCATTGAAGTCCCCAGCCAGTATCATCATAGGGTATCCCCTTACTTCTAGGATTAATTCAATTTCCTTAAATGCTTTGATCAGGATTTGATCTTTTGAGGTTCCTGGAGGAAGATATATATTAAAAAGTAAGAGGTCAGATGAAGGCTCCATTCTTTCTCTCTGGCACTTAATGCGGATGCATTGAACATTTGGGAGCGATAGCTCAATTTCCTCCGGGTCCCAATCTATCTCTTCTCTCAATAGGATTGCTAGGCCTCCTTTTCTGTGACCTCTTCTGGATGCTTCTGCTGCTTTAGCGAACACCAAGTAATCTTTTTTGCGCAAAAGTTGCCATGAACCATGTTTCATGCATTAATATGATTGACGGTGGATGTTCCAGAATAAAGAGTCATTTATCAGCTGTCTTTCCCGCAATGTTCCATGACACTATAACATGCCTATCTCTAAAAAGACAATTTCATATCTTTGCCCACCTTATTACTGTTTAGAGAACCCACTATCCAAGCCCAGGAATTTTCATCCAGATACGGCTTTTGTCATGAGTCTGATCCGTCCCAAAATGGCCGAAACTCCAACTTTTATATAAATCTGCAAAGGAATGTCTTGCACATGTTTCCTTTCTTTATCTTCCGAACTCTGTTGTTCAAAGGTATTGATAGAGATGCCTTTTATTCCTTTGACTACTTATCTGTTTACGAACGGAGCTGGCTTTTTAACCATAGTAATATTGAAATCATTTTTATGAAGAGTGCCTTGTTCTTGGATTATGACAGATGGGACAACATTAGACCAAATCTCTACGCGGGCCACCGAGCAGGTTGTTTTGTCTGGAAAAGAGACTAATTTTATTTTACCTGCGGTTAACGATTGAAGCAGTCCAATCTTATGTAACAATTCAATTATTCTTTCTCGATTTAATGGACATTTAATATAGGGAATATATCTGTAAAATCTAGCACCTTTGAAAATGAGATTTCGGAATCATCCTTAGAGTCTTGAATGTTACCTTTACCCTCTGAAATATGTTCTTTAGATTTTGGGCAAATTGAAGAGAAATTTTAAGATAGTGGATTTAAGACTTTACTGCCTTTTGTTTCCATTTGAGGGATTTTTAGAGGGGTCTGCTGACAAATATTGTGTGATCCATTGCTCTTGGGGAGGTGGTTTTCTTCCTCATCTTTTTCAGCTTGGCTTACTTGGAGACGTTTTTTTTTTTGTGAATCTCTTTTCGATATTCTCCGTTTTGCTCTTTCCTTTGACAGCCTTGACTTATTCTTTTTCCCGGACTTATGTTTCTCCTTTTTATGGGACATTCTTACAGGTTCCAGTGGAATTGATTTGTTCCGAGGAGATACTTTCCCTAAGTCTCTCTTTTCAGTTGGTCGAGAAGGGGAGAGACCAGTTTTTTAGGTTTTTTGCTAAGAAAATTATGGAGTTTTGAATAGCATTTCCCATATCTCTTCCTGGACCAAGTTCTTTGAATAGTTTTCGAAGGGAATACATTTCATCACCATTTGGGGGATTTGTTTTTTGATTTTTTGGTATTTGGTATTTTTCCATCTGATTTCACTTCTGCTATTCCCCCTTTTCTTGCGATGGCAAAATACAGGGGACTGGGGCATTTACTTGACCCTTCTCTTTTCTGCCTACTTCGTACTGTGGGCTAAGAGATTGCATGCATAAGTATTGAACAGGTAGATTCGGTTGAAGCAATTGTTTTTCCTTTTTTTGTCTATGAGATATTGAAGGATTCCAGTTTGAGTTTCCAAGATCTGATCTGAATTTTCCAAATTCTTTTGCAAGAGTGTTAATATTGAGTCTATAATTCGCTGTAGAGACAGAATGGTATTAGATACAGGATCTTGGCTGGGTGCTAATTGCCGCATAATAAACAACGGGAACTCGAAAGACTGAGAGAAATTTTGATCTGGCTCCAGCAAATTGCTCGGAGTGCTAGATAATATGCGGACTGATTGTTTTTGAGCGTTTTTAGAGACAAGATGAGTGGGTGAGATAAAATTAAGAAGCGGAAGAGTAAAATCTGTTGATGCGACTTGACCCGGGCCCTCTTTTTTTTTGTTTTGGAGAATATCTCTGGGGGTCTTTCATAAGAGGGAGATTCTCAAGCTCTTTATGCTCATGGGACGTTGTGAGGTCATACATTTTCAAAGTATCTGACGATTGAGCATTTTGGAGGTCTATATCCTTGAAAAGACTAGGTCCTCACTTATTACGTCAGCTGTAATTGCGAATCGCTTTGCCTGATCCTTTTGAAAAGACTTGTTTACGATATCTGTAGTTATTGTAGTTGTCGATATCGTTATAGGCAAGAAGAAATTTGTTACTGAGGATTTCTCTATCGGACCCGAAGCTCCAGCTTGAGACATTGTACAGGTACTCTTGTAGTTAACTGATGCTCGCGCTGTACCCACTTTTTTCATATGTATTGTTCGGGACCGTAGCCTTTTGTAGACCATACTGGGATGAGAAAGCAGTTGCAGCTGTGGCCCCGGCCGCTGACAATCTGCTACAATATTGAGGTTTCTTGAATTGCAGGGGTACAGGGAGTTACAGGGGAGGTACGAAATGCGGGATATGTAGAGGTGATTTACAGCGGTCTACTGACCAGCCAGCGTCTGCTGGCCACTAGCATTTCTTTGTGTCCTCCGCTCCTCCTCTCCTGCTCTCTGCTCCTACTCTGCTCTGCTCAGCTGCTGCATCAGAGGCCTGAGCAAAAACACAGACTGGCATCTGCACTCCGAGGCGAAGATGGTTCGAAACTTTCTCCTCAAACTCACAGTACTCCGCAACACACCACGGCACTTCGAGCAGCCCTTGACTTTTTTGGCAGTGTGCTGTGTAGATGCCGAGCGGAGACTCCCCACGGTCCGTGGCGGCAGGCTCAGAAACGGGAGGCTCAAAACTGGGAGCCGGGAGTCAGCAAAATCGGCATCTTCCTTGTGCGTCTATATTCGAGCGTCAACAACAGATTGCATGCTGTGGGCAGCGTGAAACCAAGAACCGGAGCAGCAGCACCGGATGGAAAGCGTTCAGTCAGCGTTCAATCTTATTGGGACATGCACAATTGGCACACTAAATACCGACCAGCGCCAGGCGTTTAGCTCTCGGCCTTGCAAAGAAGCAATGGGAAGTTTGTGTGTGGCCTTGCGGTACTCCTCCCCCTATCATCCTGATGGAAATTCAGTTGTTGAAAGGAACAACTGTGACTTAAATCAATCTTTAACAGCAAGGGTATTAGTTGGGTCAATCACCTTGGTCCAGAGGGCACTTAACAAAATCTTATGAGCTCTTGTTTGGGGTGAGGATTTGGGTACCCCTCGATAGTGTCAGCACATTTGCAGCTTAAACCCCATTTGACCTCAGTGATCGTTGGGATGTTTTACAGTACCTAAAGGAATTTTCAGCTTCAAGAAGCAACGTCCAAACAAAAATGCACTGCCACTGGGGAAGTGAAAACAGTAACAGCAAGACCTGCCTGGGTCCTGGAGAGTGAGGACCTGGACAGAGAGAAAATTGTGGACAAAAAAGAATTCAGGCCTTCTTACAAAGTGCCTTTACCTGTCCTAGCTGTTGAAGGAACCACAACTGTCCTTCCGCTTCTTGCTAGCCATCGAGACAAAAGGTGTGTCTCAATTGATCTGATCAAACCACACTATGTGGATGCTTCTCAACACAAGGCCACGTAGGCTCCTGGGAAGCCGCCAAACTCCTCTCGCTACCGTACAGGAAATTCAGATAGAAACTATAATAATGACTGAAGACTCCACTTTCCAAAAGGAAATTGTGAACGACAATGAAATGATGCTTCTCTCTTTTGAAAAACTACAACTGTACAGTCAACATGTACAGAAATTTCAGTTCGCAAAATGGACGACATCTATGTCAACATGCTAGAGATTGAGTCATCTCCAAGTTCTTTAAAACTTGCTGAGCTGCCAAGAATACACCGGACAGCAAAACACACAAGATGTTGGACGGAATGTTGCACAATGGCAAAACATTCACCCCTAGTCACAGATCTGGGTTTAATCCACCATTAATTTGCTCACCAAGCCACCCCAGTTCAGACATGGCCATATCCAAATCAGTCTTAACGCTGTGCCTCATGGGAACAGCCCAGACCGAACTGCCAAGCCATGTCTTCCCTGGACCAGAATCAAGCATCCTAGGACCGGTTTCTGGCTATCAGCCTTCATCAGCCAGGATAGCTTGACTCCATTGGCTTAGTGAGCAAGGGACCCATGTCTGGGCATACCCTACCCACATAGGGTAGACAGCAAAACACACAAGATAATCGACGGAATGTTGCACAATGCCAAAACATTCACCCCCAGTCACAGATTTGGGTTTAATCCATAGTTAGTTTGCTCACCAAGCCACCCCAGTTCAGACATGGCCATATGCAAATCAGTCTTGACCCTGTGCCTCATGGGAACAGTCCAGACCGAACTGCCAACCCGGACTGTGGCTGGCTACTTTATGCATTATGATGACTTTTCATCAAATCCAAGTGAACCTGAGCTGCCGACACCGCCTCTCCCTTCCCTCTTAAGCTTCGGGTTTATGCTTTCTATTTTTGGCTGAAAAACACTTACTATGTTGTTCCTTGGATACATCTATGGATTGCAATTGGCTTACTTTTGCTTGTAGTTTGGATTGGTTTGGTAACAGTCTATTTTCTACTTCTGAAAGTACACTATCTCCCAGAATGCTCTACAGTCCAACACATGAGCGTGGTTCTAAAACCACATGCATCATCACACCGTAAACTGCAGTTTGAGTCGCTGAAAGAATATTATGCAACAGGGTATCGTATGATGTGTATGGTCCTACTGAACTTTTGCAAATTCCATATTTGTTTAAAAAAAACTTGAATTATATTATCACCACTATTACTTTCTCTGATGATTGGGACATTGAAAGAGCTCATAATTTGCTTTCAGATTTAGAACAATCAGCTGCATTTTCAAATGATAAATTGTATGATGGTACATCTAACTTTGGGGACATGCTCTGTTAAGGTCACCAATTTGTACACAAAGCTAGTATCCCACATGCTGTTCACAATTAAACCCAATAAGAACACTGCCACTGAGGGAGTTGGGTGGCAAATTATCCCTATATTACCCTTCTTCTATTGAAACCTGGATCCAGCGGTGAGGGGTAGGCGCTAAAACGTAGCTCAGGCACTCCCAACCATGCGGTGGAAGATCTAACCTGAAGCTTTACCCGCTGGATACTGTTGTTATCTGACCTTTCCAAAAGTTAGGTTTTGGCAGCTTAACACAAGTTTCAATAGAAGAAGGGTAATATAGGGATAATTTCTCACCCAGCTCCCTTCATCCCTAATTTGGCACACTATTGTACATACACTTTAGATTAGGGAATTAGAGTAGACAGTTTTCACTTTTTAGATACTGGCTAATTAGTCCCATAGGTCCTGAAGAATCGCTTGTTTAATTGACCCCAGCGAGAAACATGTTGACCGGACAATAACAAAATCTAGAGGAACTCTGGAAACATAATATTCCAGCACTCTCCTCTAGTATTCGTTTTTAATTAAAGCAGCGACCATCCAAATAAATCATTCTTGGTACCCCTCGCTTTATTTTAATTCACCACTCAACGTCTACTAACCTATCCTGGCCCCATACCCGCACTTCATCCATACGGCTGCTGGAAAAAGATCTCCGCCAAAGAACCCCTCTATGAGGCATTGCCCGTGGGGTATTGCACCGCCGACCCAACGAGGAGCAGGCCCAAATGATGAAGCATGACGCCTGAAAGGGTGTGTGAGGGCATTAAATCCAACAAAATGGATCCCCAGGGTTAACTTCACGTCACCCCATTAACGTCATTCGCATCACACACGGTATCAATTTCCTCCTCCCTCTCTCTCCAGGAACAGCACGGCAATTTTTGCAGAACATACCACTATCACAATACGGTCCAGTCAATCTGATTAAAATGTGTGTTCTCCCAAAGTATACTTATCTTTTTAATAACATACCTCTGGAATTCCCAAAAGCTGAGATTCTTAAAATTCAGGGTAGGATTTCCTCTTTCATTTGGGCAGGAAAAGGGATTAGACTGTCCTGGAAAAAATTGAGGCGTAAACTAACA
The DNA here is from genome assembly GCF_964263255.1 of Lissotriton vulgaris. NCBI lineage: Eukaryota > Metazoa > Chordata > Amphibia > Caudata > Salamandridae > Lissotriton > Lissotriton vulgaris. Next base: position 1,931,315,589 of record NC_141689.1, on the reverse strand, counting down.
CAGGGTGGCATGGGTCTACCTGACTTTCAGCTTTATTGCTGGGGTCTATCAACTAAAAAATGCTCAGATGTTATTACACACCCCGGATAATTCTTTAATGGGTAATATGTTCAAAGCTATGCTGGAGGGTGTAGGAGACTATGGTTTTATGTTCAAATTTGGCTCTCCCAAATTCTACAAAAGGCTCATCTGAAAACGCAGGGAATGGTGGCCAAGCTTTGGTCAGACTGTTGAGTCTGTCTGGGGCTCTCTTACTACAGCGAATGAGCTCCAGTGTGGGACTCTCCTGGACGCCGTAGTGCCTTTTAGAAGCCCTAGATTATCCGCTAAATGCGGCAGGAGCCCTAGTTTAGGGGGATCTGGTAGTGGACAGTAAATGTACCCTGTGGGAGTTCTGGAATCAAACCACAGCTGGAACTCTGTCCAGATTTACGTACCACCAGCTTACGTCATGGTGTAAATCTCAAAGTTGGTCTGGTTGTCTGGATGATGACATGGAGAAGGATCTGCAAAATCAATCCCTAATGAAGAAAGAAGTCGCCCTATGGTATAATTATCTATTGGCTGCAGCAGAAAGAAGAATGGATAAGCCATATCAGGTCTGGGAGAATTACTTGCCTGGCGAAAAATGGAAGGAGTTATGGCAAGTATCTATTGACATGCTTATTCAGTGATTAAATCTGCTGCACTCAGAAGAAATAATTTCTTCACACTCCATAGGATATACTGGACCCCTCTTAAGGTCTCTAAACTGAAGGGTAGAGGAACAGCAAACTGTTGGAGGTGCAGCTTTCGGAATGCAGATGATGTCCATATATTGATGTCCTGCCCCAGAATATATACAAATTTTGGTTGGATGTTGGTAAGACCCTCTCCAGGGTTCTGGGTGTAGACATAGAGGTAAGCCCAACTCTTATTTTTTTTGGTTTGGTGGTTATGCCGGGTGGGATACAACCTCAGTGTGGGCCTCAATGCAAATTGGTGTTTTACCTGATGTTGTTGGCAAGGAGGGAGATTTGCCTGTTGTGGCGACAGGAAACGCCTCCTAGTTGGAATGCCTGGTGGAATTCAGTTAAATATTACCGAGCCGTAGACGAGAGGGTTAATGTTTCTAGGGACAGGACTGATGGTGGCTGTTCCGGAATTGGCTGGATGAAACCCCCCCCCCCCCACCCCCCACCCCCTCCAAGTAGAGTGTAGATTTTGAATTACCATATGTTAGATCTGGATTCAGGACATCTTCCGATGATTAATACCTTTGGGTCAGCTCAAGTCGGGAATTCCCCGTCCAGAACATACCAGCTGAGACTAAGTAGCCACCAAAAGCTACTTGCGCCAGTGTCGGGACAGGTCGAGAGGCGGCAGTAGCTATGGAGGTCATATGAGGAAGAAAAAAAAAGAGAGAACAATTTGGCTTGTTTTTAAAAATAAGTTTATCCAAAACAGTTTTGTGTTATTTAATTTTTCCAGGCACCATGGTTTTCGGAGTGCTTAGGATGTCAAACAGTATAATCACTTTAAGGCTTTTTAACAGTATAATAATTTTAAGGCTTTTTATGAATATTGTAAAGGGAAGCTTGCTTTTAGATTATTTTAGAAATATTCTTTTAACCTTTTATTCCATTTATGGTATGTTGGCTTCTTAGGTAGCTTTTTTATGTCAACCCTTAGTATGAAGAGTGGGTGTTCTATTCCCGAGTTAGGCCCATGCAGCAAAGCAGCTTATTTCTTACATTGCCCTAACAAATAACATTTCAGCTTGGAACTTTTGCATACATATTGCCACAATAATGGATTAGTTTCTCTGAAACTTCTTTGTTTACATAACCAGCTTCGCACAACATTATCACGATGCCTTCAACATCATGTACCAGGCCTCTCTACACACTGGGTACAAAGGTCGGCCCCACTTCATCCACGAGGCGACAACGCTTTATACATATCCATAAAATCACTAATAAAACACACACATCATGAGGCTGCTTTTCATTATAAATAATATGCATCCTGATAGATTTGTAGAGGAGGAACTTCTGCTGCCACGATGATCCGTGCATGCTGAGAATTCATTGGATCGTCCCTTGGGGCATTCTCGGCTATACGCCCATGCCCACTCTAGGTACACTTAGTATAGGGCCTGTTTAGTAGGAGTACGCTAGATTACCATTCTGCATATCTGCCTGCATATATCTGCATATATTCATTGCTTCAGCACCATGGTAGAAATGTAACTACTCTTCACTCATTTGGTGCTAGTTATCTCATGTATTTGTTTCTGTCTCCTAATCATTGCAGCCATGTATTTTATACAAGAATACCATTGGTTCAATAAACAATTGAAAATGTCCCACTGTGTATTCTCTGTATACTTCTCAGAGACTAAGCAAGCATGAGTGACTGAGCAAATGGTTCTGTACTGTTTCCACGATCTCTGAGTGCTCAGGGTGGTCATGTTCAGTTAGCCAGAAAACCATTTGCTGCCTTGTAGGTTAGGAGAGTCTATGGTGGCACTGTGATCTAGCTAGTCTATAGGCCAACAGATCTTGTGGGATGTCTGGAATCAGTCTTGACACAAAGCCCTTAGGTTATATTGTCCAAATAATCCACAGATCCTACAGATTGGTAGGAACTAGACCACACCTCACCCTCAAGGAACACATCGTCAAAAAAACAAGATGGCTTGGTAACAGTTACCTCTTCTAAAGAATGTGAAACCCTTTCTCCCAGAAAGTGACTGTATGACTGACAAGCTCACCATTTCTGATTCCTGTCTGAGGTAGCAGGGCTGGTCAAAAATGATAGACTGGATTCTGGTCTGAGTGACTGCATGCCCAGATCTGGAACAGCAGCCGTATATGTTTCAGGACTGTGCTAATTCTTGTTCAGTTTAGGAAACAGTTGTAGACGTACATCATTAAGGAACACTGCATCATGACTCAGTAAATAATCCACCCCATGCACGAAATCCAGCACCCCCTGTCTAAAATCACTGTCTAATTGTATATCTTCCCTGTACAGCAGTTGTCAGCATTTCGGGTAGGTTTATGTTGTACATACACACATACTATTCATACATAAATACACACAATCGTGGTTTCTTGCCCCTTGTGCTAATTAATATGGTCTTAGCTCATTAAACCCTGGCTCATTCATAGTAATCTCTGAGTCATATTTATGCTTAATCTGATGATGTATTATATTATGCTGTTGTTTTCCAACACGCACTATGAAATGGGCTTACTAACATGCTGGTGCTTTACAAAATAAATACATTAAATAAAAACATGTATAAGTCAAGCCACCGGAGCACAAAGGAGTCATTTGCAAGGATTTGTTAGAATCCGTCCTCATCAAGTATTCATGACACAGGACTTCTGCGAGTTCTCGTGACTAGCAGCGAGCTCGGAGACAGATCTGCAAGGAACAGCAGACCTTAGCCTCTGCTATGTTCTTGCAATGCCAAAAAAAGTCACTTCGCTAAAGGGATAGCACTTTATGGGCCACAGTCTGCTTCCGCTGTTGCTCGCCGCTCTCCCTCGCTCAGTGAAGATATCCCTCGTGGACGGCTTCCATTTTATGCATGATTACTGGCTGACAAGGCAATTGGTAACCATTTAATGCTTTACAACTCTCGGAGCAGTTACAAATCATTAATACACATATTTGTGGTTTGCAAGGACAAGAATCCGTTCCTTTGTTGCAGCATGCTTCGGGATTTGCAGTGTATGCATTGTGAGTCACAATGACAAGTGAGACACACAATGTGACTTCGTACAAAGCATGTTCCCTTTCTCCTCACAAAGCCTGCCACGTGATGAAGCACAGGCCCTGTGATTGACAAAAGCTTTGATATTTTGCGTCATTTCTCTTTCTGTAGTTGAACCAAGAGGCATATCATTTGCAACATTCACTTTAGAGTTTGAATATACTAATTTGATATGTTCTTACAAGTTGAACAAGCATTTACAATGCAACGGTTTCGTCTTTGGAAAAGCCAAAGCCCCACTCCTTGTGATTTTCACTTAATTGTCTGGCAACAGCTGCACAGTCAAGCAAGAACATAAAAAACAATTTATTAGATCATGACACCCTGTGTATTCCGTACTATTTGGGTAGATAAAATTCATTGAAAAGCAGCTGTGGAGCTTTGGGTTGAACAGAAGATTGTGCACTGACCAAATACCTGGAACAGGCTGTTCATTCCATCCTCGGCATGCTACCCTTAGGAATGTTCTGGCCTTAATTTGGACTTTTCCCAACCAGGGGTACTTGAAGCAGTCAGGAATTTTTGAAATTGTGGGAAATGGAGGAACAAAATTTCAGCTTCATTGTTATGTAGGCAGGCCTGATTGGATGTAAGATAAGACATGCAGTTGAAAGCCCAATTTCATATCCATGTTAAGCTTGCAAAGCATGGTGTGGATTACAACTAAATATTTAAACCTTCTCTACATAACTTTATAAAGTATAGACTCTAAACTTGTAGAATTCTCAGCTCTGTGTGATAGCACTATTAGGGCCCTCATTATGAGTACACACAAAATCTGCCTCAATTTTTCTCATCCTTGGAGTTACGCTATAGAGGGTTTTGGAAATTCTGGAGGTGATGAAAGGTCGGGCTATTACATCAGGGCTCCTTAGAAATTACCAGGGGAATCAGTAATTCTGGGTCCAATTCCCTGGTTATTGCTCATTTTACCCTGGATTCTCACACTGAGATTTTGGCAACAAAGCAGATCTCTTAATTCATAGGTATTCATCCCACATAAATGTAGAGGCCTCTGATTATGAGGTCCAAGGTGCGGCATGAGTAGGTCTATTTCTTCCCAAATCACATTCTACATATCTTATTACATTTTGCTAGTTCAGCATGATTGGCCACGCTCAGTGGGCGCACTTAGTTCATGACTATTTTTCACCTGCCTTGTCTAAACCCGGGTTCTGCAGGCTGCCGTAATCCATAATCAACCGCAATTGGCTAGCTGGCACCAAAGCAGGGATTATAACTGTTGCAAAATGACTGCAAGCAGCAGTTTTCCCCACTTGCATTTTGGTAGAAAAGACCTGGAAAAAGCAAGCAGGGAAGAACAGAAATATGGTGAATTTTGTAGCTCAGATCGGGAGAAATGATGTGGTAATGTCACATCACTTACAGTATCACCCATGGTTTGGCCTAGCTTGACCTTTGCCCTCCTGCCAGATGTGCATTCGACCAGCGTTCTCCTCAGCAGACATAAATTGAACACGGAGGGCAGAAGGGGCCCGAGCAGCATTTATGCAGGTGCATTTCATCAGAAGGCTTTACTACTACCTTGAGTGCTAAAACAGATGTTACCAAACCCCCACTGTTTCTCATTAACGCTGACAGCAGTTCCACGAGACCCTGATTAATATTTGCTGCATTCAAACACACAGCTAATTACAGCTAATATTTAATTAAGAGAACTGGGCTTTTCGAAGAATTCTCAGTAGCAACTTTCAACACTGCGCTGCAGTGTTCCTGCAGGTATGGGCTGGGGGATTCGAACTCCCTACAGGCCACCGTCTTCAGACTGCCCTTCAACGGTCATTAGATCTGTCGACTGCACGTGGCGCGAGGATGAGGATCCCTTATAAAGCAATCCCTGGCAGACGTGAGGAGAACAAAAGACAAATACAAATACAGTCACACACATCAACACAGCTCCCATTTAACGTCACAACTACACCTGCCAACATTTGAAATAGCGGTATTTTGTTTCTTTTTTTTTACCACTCAAGTGGCATAACGTTTGCGAAATGAAGCCGCATCTACTGTAGTTAAAAAAAGCTAAGCCATCTCTTTCCTCGGGGCAGGAACACAAAGCCGCAGAAATGAAGTGCGCACATGCTGCTGCCGTTAACCTGCTGCTGGCGGGTGTCTCCGCTCCAGATACCACGCACTGCGGGGGGCGGGGAAGGTGCCTGCTGAATGACTTGGGCAGCAGGGGCTCGCGCGGCGCGGGACAGATTAACACCCGCAGTGCCCTCCCTGTGACGCAACGCCAGCGCCGAGCGGAAAAGAAAGTGAAATACCTGCTGCACCATCCTGCTCCCGCTCTCCTCCATAAACTTAGCAGATGCTCCAGTCCCCGGCCCGCAGTATCTGCCCAAAGCGGGCATCAATTATGGATGAGGAGGTGTGCGCAGGGCGCGCGCGAGAGCCGGCGGGACGGGAGGGTGGAGGGGCGACACTGTCCCACGCGCTCGCGGGATCCGCTCGCCTCTCAGCCTGCCGGGCTCGAAGCCGAGGTCTCTGCTGTGAGAAAGGCGCTTACGACGTGAGTAAGCGCCGGCAGACGCAGGGCACACGGAAAACTGTTTAAAGGAAACCACGAACTCGTGTAAAGAAACGTAAACAAGTCAGGTCCCGGGCCGGCAGCCAATGACAGCGCGGCCCGGGACAAAGGGGCGGGGCTTAAAAAAAGTCTCAGAAACGCCCCCGAATCGCGTTTTCGTGAGAAAGCGCGATTGACAGCCTCTGTCTCCCAATGGCTAGTCTCCATTTATGGAGCTAGCCAATGAGAGGCAGAGGCGGGGCCGACATCCATACTGAAGACAATAGTTTTCAAACTGGGAGGGGAACTTCGTGCCCCTCGCCAGGTTCGAAACCTAAAAAGGGCTGTATATCTCAACCTTAAATAAACATAAAAAATTGTAACTTTATTCAAGCTCTGTACCTATTGACACGAAGCTTTTCCGCTTGAATATGTTTTTAGTTTTGCGATGATATAGGGGCTTCAATGAGTCAGATGAGAGAGCTGTTTACTTGAAGTGGTATTATTTTTTAATCCATGCTAATTTTCAACAAAGCGCTTTTCAGCGCAAGAGTGCATTAATATTCATTAGAGCATGCTCTTTGCTCCCTTTACTTTTATGCTGTCAGTGATGTTTGCAGTAGGGAAAATCAATTTTCTTATTTAAACAAAATGGAAACGTCGATATTTTCTGGTGCATACAGAACAGGCCATTATCAAAGGAGTTAAGCAAAATAACACCACTTATAAATGTATCGAATGGTGCTAAATGGCACATTGGTGTTATTTTAGGTCACAGTCCTAAAATAGGACAAGCAAGTCAGTTTAAATAACCCAGGTTAATGTCTCAGGATGTCTTAATTGCTCGAAAATCTTTCCTGTCCCAAGGAGTCTTTGGAGGAAATATCTTATGTAAATTTTACTTTATGACAATTATTTTATATTTGCAAAGGAAAGGATCTGCTTGGTGACAGCACACTATTTTAAGCTTCCAACTTTCGGTTTCACCATGCTTTCCAAGGAAAGATCGGGAGTTATCCGCCAAAATACTTCTTATAATGGGCGTATTTGCCTTGGACGAGGCACCTTTCTCTGTAATATTGTTACCTTGCTGCAACTTTACTCACTTCGGGCCCGATTCACAGAACTAACTTCAGTCAAGCTCCTAAACCTACTACCATTTTGGTATTCACAGAAGGCGCTTACTCATTTTAGTATTAACAGAAGGCACTTAGGGCCAGATGTAGGTCGCCAATTACCGGTCGTAACGGCCGATTTCGGCCGTTACCGACCGGTAATTGGTTTTTGAAATGTAGGGGCCATTATTTTACAGAATCGGTAAATTTACTGATTCTGCAAAATACTGAATCAGTAATGTCACTGATTCGGTAAAACCCAGATGTAGGTAGCACTGTTTACAGTGCTACAGGCCTTCAGAATTTGATATTTTACCACCCAATCCAATTGGGTGGTAAAATAATGTGAATACCAAAATTAGTAAGTGCACTTACTAATTTTGGTATTGACAGAAGGTACTTACTCATCAATGATTAAGGGCTAAATGTAGGTAATTCCCATTTACAGACTCTTAAATACCGAATTTTACCGAATCGGTATTTAAGAGTCTGTAAATGGGAAGGGGGCAGATGTAGATAATTCTTATTTTAGAATTACCAAATCTGTATGATTCGGTATTTACCGATTCGGTAAATACCGAATCGGTATTGCCCATTGATTCCTATGGACCTTGAAGCCCATAGGAATCAATGGGAAATACCGATTCGGTATTTACCGAATCGGTAAACACCGAATCCTGCAAGGGTGCAGGGGGTGTCACTTTGACACCCTCTAGCACCCCAAGTACAGGCTTGTGTGACATGTGGCACACATACATGCCCTAAGGGCATGTCTGTGTTTCACATGGCACAGGTGTACATGCACAGATGTGCATGTACACCTGAATTCGGTATTTTACCACCCAATTGGATAGGGTGGTAAAATACCGAATTCTGAAGGCCTGTAGCACTGTAAACAGTGCTACCTACATCTGTGTTTTACCGAATCGGTAAAATTACCGATTCAGTATTTTACAGAATCGGTAAGTTTACCGATTCGGTAAATTTACCGATTCTGTAAAATTATGGCCCCTACATTTCAAAAACCAATTACGGTCGGTAACGGCCGAAATCGGCCGTTACCGACCGGTAATTGGCGACCTACATCTGGCCCTTAGTGCCTTCTGTGAAAACCAAAGTGAGTAAGTGCCTTCTGTGAATACCAAAGTGAGTAAGTGGTCAAATCAGCAATCCTTTGAATTTTGTATTTGCATTTTCAATTAAATAACATAACGATAAACATAATACACATACATTTGCAATAGAGTTCTGAAAAGTGACACCAGTATTCATAAATTACACATCCTTAGAGTTATAGGAGGCCATAACTACACCAACGCAAAACAAAAACTCAGCAGTCATAGTCAGTGGCCCCATTAGACGATCTCTTTATTGTTTAAATCTTTTTATTCATTTTTAGACAGAATAAGAACAGGACCGTATCAGAGTGCAAAGGAGACCGCAAGGTTGCAGTGTATAACATTACCACAGGCAATCAGCATGGAGCGGGTCAATAGAATCAACAAAAGAAAAACAAATAATGAGTTTCCCAAACTGGCCCCCCACCTTTACCTCCTATCCATCCCACCCGTCCCTCGTCCACCGAAAAACATAAAATTGGAAGGGGAAAGGAAGAAGGGGAAGGCTAAACCTTGATCAGTGGCATCTTTTACGATTTTTCGTGGAGCTGTCGCTTGGAATCTGCGTGTCTGGAAGACGCAGTAGTCGAAGATATCTAGACCATGTCAACTCTCAAAATTCAGACACCAGTAGGGTCAGGAAAGGCTGCCACAGCTCAGGGAACTCCAACCCCCTACCAGCCAGTCTGAGTGTGAGTTTCTCCATTCCCAGTACCATCCAAAGCCGTTGAAGCCAGTGTGGGGAGTTGAGCGGTAGGCCAATGGTTCAGGATGTTCTGTAAGGCTGCTCCCCTGGCAATCGCTATTAGTCGACCGTTTCGGGATTTAAGTGGGTATATTAATGGGTTAGGTAGGCCCAAGAGTATGTAGGAGGGAAAACGGGGGAGTTGAGTTTCTAAGTGAAGATCTATTTCGTCCAGGACTTGGGACCCATACGGCTGTATGTGGGTGCAGCTCCAAAGGACGTGTTCTAGTGTACCTCTCTCCCCGCACTTCCTCCAGCATAGATCACTGTGTCGAGAGTCAAATCCGTGCACGTGCTCAGGCGTACAGTACCAATAAGTAGCTATTTTGGTCAGGGTCTCCGTAAGGCCCACATGATACGCCGAGTGCCGTGCCCTGTGGTAAATTCCCTCCCATTCTTTATGACTTAGGGCTCTCCCTAGATCCCTCTCCCATCAGGCGCGGCCTGCAATATAGGTGTGAGTGGTAGGGGCCTAGCAGCACCTTATAGAGATCAGATATGATCCACTTGTCAGAGGTGCGAGCTATCAGCCACTTTTCATGAGGAGATAATAGTTGTTGTGCTTGTGGCCTAATGTGAGGGTGTAGTGCCCAGTGTCGGACCTGAAGATATGACAGGCGTTCCATTTCGGGGAGGCCATAGTGTTCCCTAAGCTGTGGAAATGGGATAATACCCTCTAAGTCAAATAGATGTCCCAGGGACTTGCAAGGGGAAGATTGCCAGGCTTGAAAGGCTCGGGCTTCAGTACCGGGTTGAAACTCCAGGATGTCGAATAGTGGTGTGAGAGTTGATGGGAACGTGGCCAATTGTGCATGAGTATTGGTTCCATCCCAGGATTCCATGATGGTGCTCGTGATATATGATGCATAAAGATTGGCTGGCCTGTGAGTTTTGTGGAGAAAGGGAATTCCCTGTAGTGGTCTGCCAGCTACTGCCAGGTCCTGAAACAGCCAATGCTTTTCCGATTCCAGCCGCTGCCATTCTACAAGATATCTGAGCTGAGTGGCATGAAAATATGACTGAGGGTCGGGCACCCCCACTTCTCCTGGTGGTAAAAATGCAACCTGGTCATGCGGCTGTATAATGTAAAACGCAAGAGGTCTGCCTGTGTCTGCTGAATCCAACCTGGCGGTGGTTGGAGGAGAAGGGTCTGGAATATGTATAGGGTTTGGGGGAGCATGGTCATTTTAGTAGCTGCTATTCTATCCAACCAGGATATTGTGCATTGTTTCCACCTGCTCAATTCCTCTCTGACACGTTTTCGGAGGTTGGAGTAGTAAATGTCAGTGGTGGCTTGAATTGTGGGGGCAAGCTGGATGCCTAGGTACGGAATTGCCTCATTTGACCACTGCAGCGGTGTTCCTCTTGGAGGTGGGAAAAAGTATGTGGAGAGAGGGAGAGACTGAGAGCCAAAGACTTATCCATGTTAATTTTAAAGCTCGACACTTGAGTAAAGTTGTGTAGTTCTATGAAGAGGGCTCGCACGGACGTGATCGGGTCAGAGAGGGATAGTAGGACATCACTGGCATAAAGACTAATGGTGTGTGTATCCCCTCCAAACTTAGTCCCAGTTATTAGAGAATGGCGACGAATTTGGAGTGCTAGGGGTTCCATATAGAGTGTGAAAAGGAGGGGAGACAGGGGGCAACCCTATCTAGTGCCCTCCCGATAGGGAACTGGGATGACGTGTGGCCATTGACCCGGACTGTCGCCATCGGCAATCTGTGGCAGTTTAAGATGCAAGCGCGAAGCTTTTCACCAAAGCCAGCTGCAATCAACACCATCTCCAGATAGGGCATATGCACCCTATCAAAAGTCTTTTCTGCATCGATGGCCAGAAGCATATATTCGCCTTGGGTGCGGGACGCTTTCTCCATTAGGTGTAGTATGCGCTCAGTATTGTTGCTAGTCTGCCTTTGTGGAATAAATCCGGCCTCATCAGGTGCGACCAATTGTGCCATGTAGGGCGCCAGTCGGGTCGCTAGGATGCTGGTGTAAAGGTTATTATTGATATTAAGCAGTGAGATAAGTTTATATGAGCTACAGATTGTCTTGTCCTTACCGAGTTTCGGGATGATGACCACTGCTGCCTCCAGCATCTCCCCCAAGATTGCGCCAGTGTGCTCGAAAGTGTTGAACAGTCACGTCAGAATGGGAGCTAAATGGTTGCAGAAGGTCTTGTTGAAGGCGTCAGTATAGCCCTCTTGGCCGGGGGATTTGCCCACTTTCAGGCGGGAAATTGCCGAAATGACCTCCTCCACTTGTATGGCTCTGTCAAGATATTCAGCCGCGCTAAGGAAAGGGAAGGCATGCCAGACTCCGCTATGTAGTCTGCACTACGTTGAAGATCAAGTGGGTCTCCGGCGTAGAGGACTGCATAGAAATCTCGAAAGATTCCAGCTATAGTCGCGTCATCCATCACCGGCTCGCCCTCTGGTGTATGTATAGTCTGGAACCCTTGTCACTGTCTAGCCTCGCGGAGCTTGTTGGCAACAAGGTGACTGCACCTGTCCCCCCATGTAGTAAGAGTGTCACAGTCTGGGGGCTGCGTATTCTGTTTTATCTTGATCTGGGGCTGCGAGTTGCTTCCTCTCTAGGCAAAGTTGGCGCCATGCCCTAGAGGCCTTCTCCTCTGATGTAGTTGCTCAAGTTCTGAGACCCTCTGAGTGAGTTCCACCCTCTTACGATCCCTATCGCGATTGTGAGCTGACGAGATCCCTATGAATTCCCCCGGAGGTCTGCCTTTAAGGCTGCCCACTGCGTGGCTAGGGGAGTGTCCGGATTAGCATTGAAGGAATTAAACTCTGTGATTGCTTTCTTGATTTGAGTAGGCACTGGTGGTAGCTACAATAGTGTGTCACGCAAACGCCAGTGTCTGAGAAGGCGTGGTGAGCATGGGAGGTGAAAACTGGCCAGGACTGGGGAGTGATCTGAGAGAGAGGCCGTCAGAATATCTATGTTGGTCACATGGGCCTGGAGGGAGGAGGAGCCTAAGAGATAGTCCAGGCGTGCATAGGTTTTGTGTGCCCCTGAGTAAAAAGTGTAACTACGAGTGCGGGGATGAAAATGGCCCCAGAGGTCAGACAGTCCCAGCTCCTGAAGCAAAGCTCGCCCTGAGGGCGGGAATACCCTGGCTTGAGTCTTCCTCTGGAAGGAGCGATCTAGGTCATTGTCAAAGACAACATTGAGTTCTCCCCCAATCAGCAAATGCCTGTATGAAGCAGCAGCCGCCTCCCATATAGCCGTGAGGAGGAACTTCGTCTGCCCCTCATTAGGTGCATAAATAGATCCCAGAAGTCAAGTCAAGTCAAGTCAGAAAATTTATATAGCGTGCTACATACCCAGAGGGTCTCAAGGCGCTTGAAGAAGGGTGGGGAATTATTGGTCGAAAATCCAAGTTTTAAGTTGCTTTCTGAATGTTGGGTGGTTTTGAATGAGGCAAAGGTGATTGGGAAGTGAGTTCCAGGTTTTAGCTGCCAGGTAGGAGAAGGATCTTCCCCCCCATGGTGGTTTTGTTGATGCGAGGTACAACAGCAAGGGCTTGGTTGGATGAACGTAGCTGGCGGGAGGGGGTGTAGAAGGAAAGTCGTGTGTTGAGGCATTCGGGTCCAAGTTCGTAAAGTGCTTTGTGAGCATGGGTTAGGAGGCGGAATGTTATCCTCTTATTAACGGGGAGCCAGTGGAGGTTTTTCAGGTGACTAGAAATGTGGTATTTACGCGGGATGTCTAGTATGAGTCTGGCAGATGCGTTCTGGATGCGTGGGAGTTTTTTCAGAATTTTTGCAGTGGTACCGGCGTAAAGGGTGTTTCCGTAATCCAGGTGGCTTGTGACCAGTGCGTGGGTGACCGTTTTTCTAGTTTCGGTGGGAATCCAGCGAAATGTTTTTTTGAGCATGCGAAGAATGTTGAAGCAAGATGATGAAACGGCGTTGACTTGTCTGTTCATCGAGAGTAAGGAGTCCAGGATGACGCCCAAGTTCCGTGCGTGGTCCGTCGGGATGGGTGCTTTTCCAAGGGCCACTGGCCACCAGGAGTCATCCCAAGCGGAGGGGGAGGTACCTAAGATAAGGACTTCTGTTTTGTCTGAGTTCAATTTCAAACGGTTGTTCTTCATCCACTCGGCTACTTCTTTCATTCCTTCATGTAAGTTGGTTTTGGCGGTGTTCGGGTCTTTGGTGAGTGAGAGGATCAGTTGAGTGTCATCAGCGTAGGAGATGATGTTGAGGTTGTGTTGGCGTTAAGTATGGGTGGAAAATCCGTTCCGCTCGCGGATTTTGCGGATTTTCGGTAAATTCGCAATCCGCGAGATTCGCGAATTTCCCGCAAAATCCGCAAATCCGCGAGCAGCGGATTTTATGGCTTGCTCGCACTGTTCGCGTGAGTTCGCGGCTTCCCAGTTCAACTTCGCGCCCCGCGAATAAGCGCTAAATTGCAGAAATACGATCTTAGCAAAACTGAAACTACTTACCAGGTTCAAAAGTTTAAGCTCATCATTAGTAGCCATTTCCTGTAGTGCTTCCTGAGGGGCCCCTCCAGAGTTCAGTTACCTACTTGCAACTATTATGTGACCCTGCTCTGACCCTCAGAATAGTTACACATATGCCACAAAGGTCCTGAATTACAGCTAAGGGAGACAAGCAGGAGCCAGGCTGGAAGTTCAAATCCAGTGACACATTAATCAGCCCCTAATTCATTATTGTCAGTTGGGGCAGGGCAGGTGTTGTAACTAATTTTGCAACAATGAAAGCACTTAGCAAGTGCAAAAGATCACTAATCAGGAAGCACTAAGGAAGCAGGTGCCAGCTAAAAAAATATTCTGTGACACATTAATCAGCCCCAAATTAATTCAGGTCACTTGAGGCAGGGAAGGTGTGCTTTGCTTTGCCACAATAATGTACACTGGACAACCAGAGGGTGCTGTGATGAAACAGAGGGTGACATGGGTGGGCCAGAGGGTGGCATGAGTAGTCAGAGAGTGGCAGTGGTGACAGAGGGTGGCAGTGATGAAGAAGAGTGTCCCAAACAGGCTGGATACGTAGAAACAACAAGTTCGCAAAACTTGCGACCTGACAGGTAAGTTCACGTTTGCGAAATTGTACAAAACCCTCGCGAACTGGCAGAAACCCGCGCGAACACAAAAAAAAATCGCGGTTATTGCGGATTGCGAGTTTGCAAATCCACAAAATTCGCGAACGCGAGATTCGCAAAATTCGCCCATGCTTAGTTGGCGTGCGATGGTCGCGAGGGGGCTCATGTATACGTTGAAGAGGGTGGGGCTGAGTGAAGATCCTTGTGGCACGCCGCAAATGACTTCAGTGGCCTCTGAATTGAATGGTGGAAGGCGGACTCTCTGAGTTCTTCCGGTAAGGAAGGAGGTGATCCATTCCAGTGCTTTTCCTTGGATTACGATGTTTCTGAGGCGTTGTAGCAGGGTGCTATGACAGACTGTGTCGAAGGCTGCGGAGAGATCAAGGAGGATGAGGGCGACTGTGTCTCCATTGTCCAGTAGAGTACGAATGTCGTCTGTAGCTGCGATGAGTGCGGTCTCAGTGCTGTGTTTTGCTCAGAATCCGGACTGTGAGGAGTCGAGGGATTTGTTGGTTTTAAGGAAGGCGGCGAGCTGATTGTTGACAGCTTTCTGGATGACTTTGGCCGGGAAAGGAAGGAGCGAGATGGGGCGGTAGTTTTTTAGTTCGGTGGGGTCAGCTGTGGGTTTTTTCAGAAGGGCGCTGAGTTCGGCGTGTTTCCAGATTTCCGGGAAGGTGGCGGAGTTGAGGGAGCAGTTGATGATGTCTCGAAGGTGTGGTGCAATGATGGAGTCTGCTTTGTTGAAGATGTGGTGAGGGCATGGGTCTGTGGGGGATCCTGAGTGGACGGAGTTCATCAGGCGGATGGTGTCCTCAGTGGAGATTGTGTTCCAGTCATAGAGGATGTTCAAGGGGGGTGAAGGTACGGCGGAAGGTTGGGTGGGTTGGTCTCCGGGTTGGTTATTGAAGCTGTTGTGGATGTCTGCGATTTTGTTGTGGAAGAACGAAGCTACGGAGTCGCAAAGGGTTTGAGAGGGAGTGATGTCGTTGGAGTTGGCTGTGGGGTTGGTAAATTCTTTGACGATGTTGAATAGTTCCTTGCTGTTGTGGGCGTTGTTGTCTAGTCGGTCTTTGAATGCGGCTTTCTTGGTGGTTCGGATCAGTTGGTGGTGTATTCGGGTGGCATTTTTTGAGGGCGTCCCTGGTGCTGGTGTTTGGGTCTTTTTTCCAGGCCTTCTCAAGGGAGCGACAGAGTTTCTTGGATTTCTTAAGATCATCGTTGAACCAGGAAGCGTTTTTGCTGCCTAGTTTGATTTGACGTTTTTTCAAAGGTGCCAGGTTGTCGGCGCTGTTGGTTAGCCATTGAGTGAGGTTAATGGCTGGTTGGTTGGGGTTCGAAGAGTGGGCAGGGGGGGTTTGAAGAAGCGATGAGGAGATCTGGTCAGTGGTGATTTTGTTCCAGTTTCTTCGCAGAGTAGGTTGAGGATGGTTGTGGGTTGTGGTCTTTTTGTAGGAAAAGTGAACGCAGCTGTGGTCCGTCCAATGGAGAATTTTGGTGTGACTGAAGGAGATATGTTTGCTGGAGGTGAAGATGGGGTCGAGTGTGTGACCTGCGTAGTGAGTGGGGGGTATTAACAAGTTGTTTGAGTCCGAGGTTGGCGAGATTGTCCAGAAGGGTGGTGGCGTTGCTGTTCTTGCTCTTTTCCAGGTAAAAATTGAGGTCTCCCAATAGAATGTAGTCCTCGGAGGGGAGGGCGTGTGGGGTGATGAAGTCAGTGATGTCTTCACTGAATTGTGCACGGGGTCCTGGAGGCCTGTAGAGGAGGGTGCCTCTGAGTGTGGTCTTGGGGTCGGTGTGGATCTGGAAGTGAAGGTGTTCGGCGCTCGCGAGGTTGACGTCTGAGCTGGTTGAGATGCGGATGGAATTCTTATGGACGATAGCGATGCCTCCTCCTGTTTGTTTGGTGCGGTCCTTACGGATGATCTTGTAGCCGTCCGGGATGGCAATGGTGATGTCTGGGGCTGATGAGGCGTTCATCCATGTTTCTGTTAGGAAGGCGACGTCCGGAGAGATAGTGTCTAGTAGAATCCAAAGGTCGATGGCGTGTCTGTGGACTGAGCGGGTGTTGAGCAGGATGCATTTAAGGTGGTTAGTGTCGGAGCTCAGTTTGGTGTTCGTGGATGAGGAGTTGGTCTTGGTGCCGTCGTACTTACAGTAGTTGCAAGAGAAGGGTCCATGGGTGTGTCCAGGAGCGGCTTGGGCGCAGTTGGGGGGTCGGCCGGGGTTTAGGGCTAGGAGGGTGGAGGCGTCATAAGTAATGCGGGTGGGGTGGGTGGTACGGGGGCCAGGGGGTATGGCGCTGGGCGCGGGCTTGGCGCGGACGGGCGTAGACGGGCTTACCTTTGGCGCACCTTTGGCGTGGCCGCAGCGCGTGGACGCTGAGCGTTGGGACATTGGGCATAAATGAAGTTGGGAGGGGGCGGAGCGTGGGAGGGTCAGCTGGGAGGCGGGGTCTGGGAGGAGACACGGGTGGAAGTAAATACAATCTGAAATGGCCGCCCGGTAATAAACCGAAACTGGGGCACAGCCGGAGCTCAACTCAATGCAATGTTGTCACAAAAGTACACAAAAACGCTTCACAGGTAATTACATCAGCCGCTATGCAGTTCGTGGCTTTATACAAATTAGAATACAGTAAAGTGAGCTACAACGATACCAAGCGCTGAGAACTGAGCAGTGCGCTGTAACGGGGCGGCAGGCAGCAGGTATCAGGGCAGGCAAGGCAGGCAGCGAGGAGAAAGCTTCCGTTGTGAGAGCAGGGAGCTGGGGGAGCGACCGTAATGGAGGGAATCCAGACGGTCAGAAAAAAGGTCATTTCTCCTAGCGAAAACTGGTTTGTCAGTAAGCGACCCCTGATCTCTGCTTGCTTCTGTAGCCCCCTCCCTGAGAAGGACCGGGTAACCAGGATGGCCACCCCGCCGATTTTGTGGTGTTGGAGGATAACAACGGTATGGGGAACACCCTAGCCCTCAATATATGATGATCTTTGGAGAGGAGGTGGGTCTCTTGGAATAGACATATGTCAGCCTTAGAATGCTCAAGGTAATGTAGAATGGCCCTGTGTTTGATTGGATTATTCAGGCGCCGCAAGTTAAGGGTAAGAACTTTAAGGGAATTGTGCACCATCAGAGATACTGGGTTGAGGTTAAGTGCGGTACATGGCGTTGGTCAAGTTGTGCAGCAACTAAACCATTAAAGTGGGAGAAAGCGTAAGGTGGCCAGCGGTGCAGGATATGGCAGTGCGCTAGAAGTAACCAGGGAAGGTGGACAAGGAAACCCAAAGCAAACCAAAAAAAAAAAAAAACAATCCCATTAACACTAATATCTCAGACAACAACAAAGAAGTCAAAAATGCAGAAAAAACCAAGTCTCTAGGGTTCGCCCGGAGGAGCTGGGTGGTCGTCAAATGGGGGCTCATGACGTGACCAAGGGAAGAGGACCAGTTCCCCCTTCCGCCCGCCAGAAACCAGAGAATCACAGCAAGGGCACCTAGTGGCCGGTGTCTCACTCGGTGACGGGCTTCCTTCCGGCCAGGGCATCGGCTGCGGAGGCAAGGGCCTCCTGCTGTCCCTTTACGACATCTGCCTTATTTGGTTTTCGGACAATCCGTCTCCTCCTCTGTCTCTGCCACCCCGAAGGCATGATCTCAGGCTCGGGGCTGCTGCTGCATCAGTCTTCGTCCTCGCCATGAGGCACTGTCAGACCCAACAGTTGACAGGACTCTGTGAGGGAGTGCATCTGGTGGAGCTTGCCATCAAAGGCGGAATAGGTGCCCCCAGGAGTACGTGATGTTGTGCTGTCTGCGATGGACCGTCACTGGGCGGAATTGCCTGCGGCACTGCAGGGTGACTAGTGCTAAGTCCTGGTACAATGCAGGAGAATGACCTTGAAAGGAGAGAGGGTGGAGGGTTCTTGCTTTTCCCAGGATGACTTACTTGGTTTTGAAGTCTTGCAGGCAAACTAATATGTCCACCGGGGGGGTGTTGGGTGACCTCGGAGGGTCAACTCTGTGTGCTCTATCTAAGACAATTTCAACATACGGAGCAGCTGCCAAGATATGGCGGAAGAGGCCCTGTATGAAAGCAAAGAGATCCTTGGTGTCGTCCGCCATCTTCACCCCTTGGATTTGGATGTCATGTCGACGCAATCTGTTCTCAAGGTCCTCTAAGTGAGTTTGTAGATCCAGTTTCTGATCATGGAGCCAAAGAACCTCCTGTTGGAGCATGGTCACCTCCGTGGTGGTGGTGTCATGTTTAGTCTCCAGGGTTGCGACCCGCTCCGCCACCTCACACAAGTCCCTGTGGATTTACCGCATCTCGGTCTGTCTTCACCATTTGTATATCAGCTCTGAGAGTGTTGAAGAGTGATTCCAGGAATACCTTAGTGATAGGCTCAGCTACGGCACCAGGAGTGCCATTGCGGGGGATGCTGCCATGGTCTCAGGGGCAGTCTGGACCCTCCCAAAAATGTCCTGCAGTGTTTTCTGCTTCCTCCTCGTCTGAGCCAAGGACATAGTCTTGAGGGCACCAAGAAAAGGCCTGAGCCGGGGGAAAATGTTTGTTCATGTTTCGGGGAGGGGGAAGAGGCCCCAAGTACCGCTGCCCGCTGCGATATGGATCTGAGCTTGTAGCCTCCGTGTCCCAGGGATCCATGCACGTGTTCCGAAGAAAAAGTCTGCCAGCAGTCCAGAGATATGTCGATCCACGTCCACTAGAAATACCACCATCAGAAAGAAGGCCGCCTGGCCAGCAAGGTGGACCAGCAAGACATGTGCGTCCTCCGGAGATGGCCAGCAAAGCAAGCCAGAGCAATCAGGACTGTTAGTGCGCACTCCACCAGGGCACGTAGACGGGCCTACACCACCGCGGGCCGCCATTTTCTATAGTCTGCAATGGTCTTACATGGCTCACACCCGTCCGTGGCACCGTAGGGCAGCGGAGGCCCGTGAGCTATGGACCAGTCACTCTCAGTAAGCAGTAAAGTGCACCCTACAGGGACGTCCAAGAGGGAGAGGGCCGTGACGCAGGGACCCCGTTACTTGAAGCTGATTACACCACGTCCAGCGGCTCTGGTGCACCCCCAATGAGGGCTCTCCCAGTCGCACTTAGCAGGGGCCTACCTCCTCCGCCGGTCTCCGAGCCGTCTCCCTCACCGATCCCCTCAGTGCGTGGTAATCACACTGCTATGCGCTCTGTCGCTACTTCCCGGCTACCGACCTCAGCCTTGCAACAATGGGCTCCGAGCTGACCTAGTCGAACCCGCCAGCGCACACCTGTCCAGTAGGCAAGGTTGGTCAGATGCAAGTCCAGGCTCCTCCGGCCAGATCAGCGGCCTCTGTGAGAGTCCTCGGTAGCCTGCATGCGTATACTGTGGGCAAAGCAGATCTCGCCGGTGCCCAAATCTACCAGCGCAAAACGCTGTATGTGTGTCGTGGCTGCCCGTTGAAATTGTGTCGGGGAACGGTGCTACCCGGCCCCCACCGCTAAATACCTGCGGTCCTCGCTGGGTCCATGCCCCTGTTTTGGCTTCGGTGCTGTGTGTGACAGACCGGTGTCACACTGGCTCAAATCCGGCGTGGTGTTGAGGTGTGTGGACCGCAACTTGTGGGCCCCCTGGGTGACTTTCCCCTGTTCCGAGGCTCACCACTCGTGCCCCAGAATCAACTTCGCTCAACCACTCAGAGCGGGTGGCAGGCCCAGTCCTCCTCGACTCCCTTCTGAACATGGCGCCGCTCGTGGGTCCAGCCAGACCAGGACGCCCTCTCGCCCGCCCGGCCGATGTGCTGCCGAAGATATAACACCGCAGGAGAGGAGGCGGGAGATTGTAAAGGCCTCACCTCCACCTCCAGTGGCTGCCGCTGGCCGGGACCAGCTTCACAGGCCCCTCAGCATACTCCCGGAACGTAGTCCCTGCCGGGCAGTAGATGGCGTGGCTGGCCTCTGCGCTTTCCGTTCCGACTGCCCCTGATGCTAGGCCTCTGCCGCACTGATGATGCAGCCGCCAGACTTGATTCCCTCCGTCCCGTGCTCGGCGCCCACCGCCGGCTGTTGTTCCACAGTCGGTAGAAAGGGACGGCGGGGTCTTCCACCACCAATTTCAGCGCTCCCCAGCCTTCTCAGGTGCTCAGAAGAACACATTTTGTCTGGCTGCCATCTTGGCCACGCCCCTAAATGATTTCTTTAAATGCATTTCTAATATACACTTCATCGTATGCCCAGTATTTCATATTACTAATGATTTGCAAGGTAAAGAGAGATAGTCAATCAATCAATCAAAACGAAGTTAGAAAACACGGCTGGTCACCCGCAAGGTTATCCAGCCACTGAGGTCCACACTGGTGGGGGTGTAAGTTGAATAGCCAGGTCTTGAGTCCCCTTCTGAACTACTGAATAGAGGGTGAAGTCTGAAGATGGAGGGGGATGGGGCTGTTCCAGGACTTCACAGCGAGGTGGGAGAAAGAGCACTCTCCACTGTTGCTTTTGGAAGATGCGGGTGTGTGAGCTAAGGAGAAGGAGGCTGATCACAGGAGTCTGGAGGGTTGGTGGAATCTTGGAAGTGGATGATATGTGCTTTACCCTTGCTGTGTAGGGCTTTGTAGGCGTGAGTCAGAATCTCAAATAGGAATGTCTTGTGGATGGGGAGCCAGTGGAGTTTCTTCAGGTGATGGGTGATGTGGATCTTTCTGGGGAGGTCGAGGATGAGTCTAACTGCTCCATTCTGAATGGTCTGTAGTCTGTTAAGGAGGTGTGTGTTGATTCCTGCATAAAAGTGTGTTGCTGTAGTCCAAGTGGTTGGCGACGTAGGCTTGAGAGATGGTGTGTCTGGTGGGACTAGGTGCCATTTGAAGTTATTTTGACGCATGCACAGAGTGAGGAAGCAGGCGGAGGAGACTGCATTGATCTGGTTCTTCATGGTAAGTTTGAGGTTCAAGATGATGCCGAGAATCTGGGAATAGTCAATGAGGGTGGGAGCGGGTCCCAGGACATTAGGCTACAAGGAGGCATCCCACAAGGAGGAGTCGCTCCTGAAAATCAGTACTTCAGTCTTGTCTGAGTTGAGCTTGATGCTGGTAATGCACAGGTGAAATTTGGGGTTGGTAGATAGGTCTTCGGAAAGAGAGAGGATGAACTGGGTGTAGTCTGCCTATGATTTCTGATGATGTTGGCCAGTGGGCTCATGTAGGCATTGAACAGAGTAGGGCTCAGGGATGAACCTGGTGGGATGCTGCAGTTGACGTTCAGGGACTCCAAGGGAAATGGCGGCAGGCGTATTCTTTGTATTTTTCTGGTGCGTAAGGATGTGATTCATTTGAGAGAGTCCTCTTGGATTCCAATCTGATGAAGCCTCTTGATCAGAATGTGGTGGGACACAGTGTTGAAGGCTGCTGAGAGGTTGAGGAGTATCAGGGCAGCCGGTTCTTCCCGATCTAGGAGGGTACTGATGTCTTCAGTGGCTGCAATCAGGGAGGTTTTGGTGCTGTGGTTTGTGCAGAGTCTGGAGTGGGATGCGTTCAGAAGATCGTTGTGAGTTGGAGACTTATAGCCTTTTCAAGGACTTTGACAGGGAAGGGGAGCAGAGAGCTGGGTCGGTGTTTTTGAGCTGATTAGGGTAGGCAGATGGTTTCTTGAGGAGGGGTTTCACTTCAGTGGGTTTTCACTGGTCTGGGAAGGTGGCCAAGGTGATGGATATGTTTTAGATGGCTGTGACCTTGTTACTAATGGTCTTGCTGCCAAGGTTGAACATGTGGTGGGGACAGGGATCCAAGGTTGCTTCTGAGTAAATAGAGTGCATGATGCCAGTGGTGCTCTGCATTGGGAGCTGGTCCCAGGCTGTGATCTGGTGGTCGGAAGTTGCGGCAGTGGGAGCTGGAAGGATGAGGATGTTTGTGGTGTCAGGTTGAGGTTCGAAGTTTTTGTGGATGGTAGAGATGTTGTCATGGAAAAAGTCTGCTAGGGTGTCTCTGAGTTCTTGGGAGGGGGTGATGATATTTTCCATTGCTGAGGAGTTGGAGAACTCCTTGACAATGCTGAAAAGTTCTTTGTTATGCTTGGTGCTGGCTTGGATGCGGTCGGCTATGTCTTTCCTTCTTGCCTTTTTCAGGAGTCAGTGGTACTGGTTGAGCAATGTCTTGAAGGTGGTCGAGTCAGTGTTTTCCTCACTGGTGTGCCATTTTCTTTCCAATGGCTTGCAGTTGCGTTTTGAGGTTCACAGTTCTTGAGTGTACCAGCCAACATGTTTGGAGGTTCTCTTGAGTTTGGTGGGCTTGATGGGGCAACTTTGTCAGTGCAATCGGAGTTTCAGCAGTGGAGCTTGTTCAGGGTTAGTTTAGTTGTTGGGGTGGGTGATCTTCAGGGCGTTGGTACATTGGCTTAGTTGTACAAGATGCCATGTTGGTGAGGTTGGGCTGTTTGACAGCGTCATCTGTGAGCAGACAGCTACAAAGAGGTCTCCATACATTCCTTGGTCTGAAGGAAGGAGGCTGCAGTTCTCCATAAAATCTCCAGTTGTGCATTACAGTCTGTTAAACATGCCCCCAGCTTTTTGAGATTTGCCTTTTGGCTAGCAACAGCGAAAGTAGAACAAAGTTCCTACAGAGTTTTACCATCAGTGCCACACATCAGAGCAGATAGGATTTGAGGTCCGTTGTTAATGCTTCTCCTAGCATTTTAGTGGGAGTGTTGTTCATCTCCACCCAATATTGATTGATGTACGAGCAGACCCATGCAAGACGAATGAATCCCACTTAGGGAGCACCAATCGAGAACAATTTGAGTCAGCTTGTAACCCCATTTTGCCTAAACTTCGGAGAGTGCAGTACAGCAAATGTAAATACTTGAAATGAATTTTTCGGAGTGCAGTGCTGGGTGTTAATCACGCTGTCTGAGCACAGCAAAATTCCCATTCCTTGTCTGTCAATGGAACCTGTAGAACAGCATCATCCCATTCCATCGTGGAAATTGGCACATGCACGGGGGCTTTAGCATGAGTCAGGGAATATAAAGATTCCATCAATTCTTTGGCTTATTTGGCGCCCAGCAGCATTTCCAAAGTGCTGTATGTGGGCAGTTCCATTGGGAAGTATGGTATGTATGTTATAGTCATAGCCCTGAGGTGCTAGCATAAGAACATCTCTAATGGTGTGTGGGGAGTGTTCACAAGAATACATATGTCAAGAATAGTGCCATCATGATACAAGTCCCCCATGACTCCATGTGTGCTTTCTTGAACTGCATAATCACACTATTTCATTCGTCAGCAGCAGATTTGGGCAGGGAGCGAAGGAAATGGAAGGTGAATATGGAGTAATATCCTATTTTTAAAGTTAAGTTTTTGACAAGAAAGAGACGTGCATTGGGTTGTATTTAATTCAGCAACGCAGCTGTGCGCTGGCTGCGTAGGGGATGAATAATGATGCATCATTCATTTCACCTGCCTATGGTTGTGGATGGTACAAGTAGTAAGCAAATTGTGCTTTTGCCCATTGATTATACAATTTCATGTCGGGTGCAGAGTGTCCCAGTTGGTGCACGGTTGTTTGCCTGCTATACAAGTCTAACCAGAGGAGAACTCAAAAAACTGAAAAACGCTTTAGCGAAGGGAATGGGTTTATTATTAAAATGATATAAGAATTGAGGGAACACCACCATTTTACATATTGAGATATATGCTGAAAGGTACACTGGAAATTTGATCCAGCACACTATTTGTTCTTCTAATTTCGAGATTGCTGCACCATAGTTTTCCCTATCTCTTTGTGAATCCAAATACCAAACATCTCACGCCTCTTATATCCAAATTGAAGGGGAAGGAAGGATGGTATGTATTTAAGTGCCTGGAGTTAGAATAAAGATTACTTACATTCCCCAACTGATAGCAATCCCGGAGATGCCTCCAAACTTAATGACTTCTACCAGGATCAAATTTAGGGATATCTCTTGATCTTGGAGGCACATGGTCATGGCACCAGCATATATTAAAATAAGCACAGTGCGTTATAAATATCTAATGGCATACCTGTCATAGATTTGGCGTAATTTGGCAGCAAGTGGTACTAGGATGAGCATAAACAAAATGGGAGCAGCCCTGCTTCGTGGCGCTGCATATCAGGAAAGGGGAAGAGGGTAGATCGTTAACTCTTATGAGTGGTGTGGTCCGTGTAAAGGAACATATCCATTTAACAAATAGAGGGGTTAATCTCATCTGGTTAAGTATAACAATAAGATAATGCCACTTCACTTTATCAAATGGCTTTGTGACATCCAATAGTGCAGCCACTGCATGTATTTTTGCGTTACTTTGGTGAAGGATACCAAATAATGTGAGAAGTAATGAATCAATAAGCAGTCTGGTACAAAGTCAGACTGGTCTGGCAAAACTAGGTATGGAGTCAAAGGGATAGATCTATTAGTGATGAGCTTGGCAAGAACCTTCACATCGAAAATAAGGAGTGCTGGAAGCCTATATGAAACTATTAGCTCAGATGGTTTTCTGAGCTTGAGCAGAGCAAATACTAAGGCTTCACACATAGATGGGGGAAGCACCCTTTTCTTATATGCCTCTTCATACAGAGTGAGAAGATAGGAAGTCAGCATTTCACAATATTATAAAATTCCACTGGAAGTTCAACTGGACCAGGAGCTTTTCCACTGGGTAGACTTTTGACCACTACTATTAATTCTTCAATAGAGAATAATTTACTTAGGTATTCTCATCTTGAGTCACTAAACCAGGGAAGAGGTGTCTCTTGCAGGTAATCTATATTTAGTGTTTAGTGGCCTGTGTAGTGGACTCGCAAAGGTGTGAGTAGCAGGAGTAAATCTCCTGCAGTACCTCTTCAATTTCAACATGCCTCTTTGTCTCAAATGCATGCAATGCCCACCCTGCCCAGGGCCTGTAAATAATATTGACCAAACATTTGCCTAGACGCATCCATATCTATGGCCCTCTGCATATTATATTATGTGATGTTTGAACTATTCTATATCAGAATATTCGGTAGGGACGTGGCTAGTCATCTATTCTCCAGTTCTTTAATGTTGTGTTCCAACCTATTCATATCTTATGTTTCAAGATATGAAAACTAGGAATAACCACTTTAAGCATGACAGCCACAGGATCAGTATTTAGTTTGAAATGCTCATAGATTTTGTGACACAATTCATTGAAAAACACACTATCTTTAAGCAAGTCTGGTGCCATTGTCTAATATGTGGCTGTACTGCACATACCCGGTATGCTCATATGTTATAATACTGGTAATGGTCAGACAATGATCGTGCAAGGGGATGAATGTCTGTGGCCCATGTGCTGATGTCAGTAGTTGACAGACTTAAATTGAACCTCGACCACATATTTTGAGCTGCGGATCTATACATAGCTTGGAGTGCTGCAATATGGCGCTGTCTCCAAATATCTATTAAAGCATGAATTATCATTATTTGCTTGAGGGCTGTTACAATGTGATCCATCCAGGATGACACCCAGAACATTAAAATCTCTGCTCTCAAGAAGTGAATTTAGGGAGGCACGCATAAATGTTGCCCATGAGGACTGAAAAAATGAAGGTCATCAGTGTTTGGCCAGTATTCATTGACCAATGTCCTGCACTTTTCTTCTGGTAACGTAACGCCCTTGTGTGTCTGCCACAGTGAGCACATGATGAAATCTCGTCCATTTTGTAATCCAAATTGGCAATCCACTGACATCTGATGAAAAAAATAAGGTGAATGTGTATGACGCCCATCTAGAGTACAAGTAGTTGTCCATGTTTTCTTTGTGGTGTGTTTCTCGGATTAACACTAAAGCTATATTTTGTCTAGTGGGGTACACAAAGACTTGCCTAGTATTTGGCTAGTTTTAGAGGTATTTAGCCCCCTATCTAGTAAGGACACTATTTTTTGAGATCACGCTTCATATAGGTGAGCTATTAGGCATTTCATGTTCCATGTCTTCATCTACCACATACTTCATGCTACATGTGTAAGCCTGAGTTTGCTGTGCATATATTTAGCATATCTTCAGTAAAGGCGCTCTCACCTTTTTTTCGCCCTCCCACCACACACACCAGCCACCCAAACCCATCAGTTTCAAGTAAATATAAACAATCAAATACCAAAAAAATACCTCTGACCTCAGGTATTTGAATTTGAACAGATGCAATTATTTTCCAATTCCATTTGGATATACTAATATGAACCATCCATTTTTTGTGCAAATAGATTAGCTCACAAACAGGTCTTAAGAAGTTATAGAAAATGAAACGCAATCCGTGAAACAGTAGTGCCAAATATGGTTAAACTATTCAGTTTTATAATGCCTGTGTTGGTATTCACATTTGGATACTTCAACAGAAATATAACTGAACATTTTCGAAACTGAAGAGCATTAAATATAATTCAGAAAAAAAACTATAAATAAGATTGTATATGTTATTTCTGCTAGTTCAACTAAGGGAGCTATCAGTGCACACAACCTATTGCCTTGTCCAGACAGGCAATCTGCGCACACGTTTTTCTATTGCAAGACCAGCTCCTAGAAACAACTTCTGTGCTGAACATTATTTTTTCAGATAAGAAAGACCTGATCAGAGAGTTGAAAACGTGTATTGGTTCGAAATTTAGAGACCTATTTATGAGGCTGTTTACATTGCTCTTGTACAGTGTTAAGACAGATTTTTTTTTTTTTAAGTTTTAAAACCTTTATTTTCAAATGGTGCACACATCTATTCAGCCTTACATCCCGGAGGCTAGGCAACAATTCAAAAAGCAGCAAATCAGAGTGCAAGAAACAAAGTATCAGAACGAGTGAAGGTTACGTTTTTCCATTTTTATATTTTATAAGAAAAGGAACAGGTACACAAAGAGGCGCCGAAACGAGCGCTAGAAAGAAGTCAATTAACCCAATATGCAGTGAGGCCTAGTCGAGTAGTCAGCCAAGCACAATGACAACAATTATATTCAGAACAATATAGATACTAAGAACCGATGGGGGAAGGAAACACAGGATAATAGGGATATATAACCGTCAGTTGGAGTCATGGGCTATGGGGTCAAGTGTTCTTCCAGTGGAACGGATTCCGGTGGTATGCAGATGTCACCCCTATACTCATTCCAAGCCCCCCACAACTTCTGCCATTTTTTGGGTTTACCCCTGGCCACATACACAGTCTTTTCTCGGAACATACACCAATCCATATTGGCCTTCCACTGTACCACTTTCGGGGCTGTTGTTGCTCCTCACATCTGTGCGATGTCCCGCTTTGCGACCATATTCCCAAGGGTCACCCACTGGGTCTGAGCAGTGTTGTAGTCCGTTGGGCCCCAGATATTTAGGAGGCATCTCCGGGCCTCCGCGTGTACTTCCACCCCGGTCACCTCACTCATGATCATGTGCACCCGCCTCCAGTAGGAAGCTATCACGTTGCATTCCCAAATGATGTGCATGAAGGTGGCGAGAGCACCACAGCCACGCCGACAGAGGCCGTCAGCCGAATGTCCCAAATGTATCAATCTGGGGCCAGTGACATAGACTCTGTGCAGGATCTTTAGTTGCACCAATCGAAGACGGGTGGGGATAGCGACCTCCTTGGGGGATGACACAGCACATTGCCAGTCCTCGTCGTCGATCTCTATCCCGTCCTGCACCCACCGATCTCTCACCCCCAGAAGAAGATCCGTGCAGACATTGATCAGTTTTTTATATGTCAAAGAGATAGCGCTGTCCGGCATGTGGCCGTCCAGTACTCGGTCTTCCAGGGGAGAACTTTCGGGAATCACCTCACCCTCCGGCCTGGCGGACAGGAGTGCGTGTCGCAGCTGAGCGTACCGAAAATATTCCGTTCCACCCAGCTGGAACTCCGTCTGTAGTTGGGCAAAAGACTTCACCTCCCCTCGCAACATCATGTCCTCCACCCTGGAGATCCCGATCATGTCCCACTTATCAAAGCCTTTAGTGTGCCACAGTTTACCCAGAATCTCAGAGTCATAAAGTGGAGTCGCCATTGTAAGCTTGTTCTTCCACCCCTGTGCCTTTGTGATCGTTCTCCAGATGTGTACAGCAGTTTGCTTTGGCCCAGACATCCGCCTATCAAGAGATCTCGTGTACAGCGCCCTATGATATTTCCCGCCATCCAGGAGCCACCGATCCATGGCGTACCCTGGACTATCCACCGGGCCATATAGGCCATGATTAATGGCCGCCAGCTGGGAGGCCCAATAGTATCTTCGCACGTCGGGTAATGCTATTCCCCCATCGTATCACGGGAGCGTGAGCTTTGTGATAGCAATACGTGGCCGGCCATCCCAGAGCAGGGCACGTTGCAAGCTCTCGATTTCGCCAAAGTATCTGGCCGGGACCGGGTCCTGAGTATTTTGCAGGGCATACAGGAATCTGGGCAAGGACATCATCTTAAATAACGCCGCATGCCCAAGCAGGGAAAGAGGAAGTTTACGCCACCCCTCTGACTCACGTCGGAGACGAAGAAGAGGGGGAAGTAAATTGTTCTCATAGCGTGCTTTGGGGTCAGTGGAGATGTAAATCCCCAGGTATTTGAATCCCTGTCTCGCCACCTGTATGCCACAGTCCCTCGGGAGATGAGGCGTCCCCCCTTTCAGGACGTATAAATGCGACTTTGACCAATTATTAACCAGGCCGGAGTATTTTTTTTATTTATTTTTTTTTTTTTTTTTATTAATGAGTTTTATATCGCGCCTGGTTACCCTTGGGCATCCCCGCGCTCATCCAGAGAGATACGCCAAAGCAAGAGACAAAAGAGTTAGGCAGGGAACAAATGAGTTTTTAAAAGTTTGCGAAAACGTAAGGTGCTCGTTTCCGAGCGCAGGTGCAGCGGAAGGGAATTCCACAATGTTGCCACATTTATGGAGAATCTTCTGCCACCGGTTCTGGCCTTCCTTACCCTCGCAACTTGCAGCAGATGTTGATGGTCTGAGCGAAGGGCACGGGAGGCCTTGTAAGATTGAACCATATCCCGTAGGATAGGTGGGCCTTTCCCCTGCAAAATTTTGTGGGCCATACAGAGTGCTTTGAAATTCACCCTCTCTCTGACAGGGAGCCAATGCAGCGTCTTCAGCGCAGGGCGAGCTGATTGACGCCTGGGAAGGTCCGTCAGGAGCCTGGCGGCCGCATTTTGCACTTGCTGCAATTTGTTTAAGGTAGATTCTGGGGCCCCCAGAAACAACGCATTGCTGAAATCCAGCCGTGAGATGATGATCCCCTGGATAAGTAACCTCCTAGAGGCCACTGGGAGGAGAGGTAAGATCTTCCGGGCTGACCGGAGCAGACCGAAACACACGCCTGCGGTCTTTTTAGCGTGTGTCTTAAAAGAAAGGTCCTGCTCCAGCCACACCCCCAAGCTCTTGATCTCCTGTTTGGGGGTGGGTGCCGCTCCCAGGCAGCTAGGCCAGCTACTAGGTGACAAGGAGGGAGGGGAGTTCCCCAGCATCATCAGTTCCGTTTTTGAGCCGTTAAGTTTAAGTGCTGAGCTGCACATCCAAGTAAAGATCTCCGTCCAACACATGTGCAGCCGGTCGGGTTGGTTTTCCGACTGGGGGAGCCCTACCACCAGCTGGGTATCATCAGCGTAGCTGATGATCTTGATACCCAGTGGCAGCACCACACTCTCCAGTGGGGCCATATAAATGTTAAATAATGTAGGGCTCAACGATGAGCCCTGTGGCACACCACACTGGAGAGGGACCGATGTTGACTTCTCGTGGCCTTCCCACACCTCAAACGTCCGGCCTTCCAAAAAGGACGCGAACCACTTCAGGGCCATCCCGGAGACCCCCACCCCTGACAGCCGTTGGAGTAGCACCTGATGGTCTACGGTGTCAAATGCCGCACTGAGGTCCAGGAGGATCACTGCCACCGATCCCCCTGAATTCAAAATGCTCCTGGCATTCTCCACGACTGCCAAAAGGGCAGTGTCCGTCCACTGGCCGGGGCGAAAGCCCGTTTGGGAGTCACCCAGAAGGGAGTTGGACTCCAAAAAACCCGATAGGCGACTATTCACCAACTTCTCCGCCACCTTGCTAAGGCCGGGGAGCAGGGAGATAGGCCTAAAGTTAGCAAGGTCGGCGGAAACCAGGTTAGACTTCTTCAAGAGGGCCTTAACAACCGCTCCCTTCCAACTGGGGGCACCACTCCTTGGGTGAAAGATAGATTTATGAGGTCCGTCACTGGGCCGCCGATGGTAGAGGCTACCTGCTTCAGATATTTCATTGGTGCAGGGTCTTTCGGAGATCCACTCTTCATGGTCGCCAGGACCCCGAGAACTTCTTCCACAGTGGCAGGACCGAGAAAATCCAACTCCACTGACCGCACCCTGGGCTGAAACCCTGGGTTACCACCCAAGGGAGTCTCCTGGGCTAGCTGGGGGAGAGATGCCAAGATGTTATCTATTTTGGTTTTGAAGAAGGAGGCAAGTTCTAAACATTTCTCACGTGGATTGTCGTGAATGACCTGAGGTTCGGGAGTTTTCAAGAGTTCATTGATGACCCTAAACGATTCTTTCGAGGAATTAGAAGAGGAGCCTATTCTCTCCTCGAAAAAATTAAGATTTCGCTACCCGGATGGCGGATTTATAGGTACTAAGAGCCGCCCGATATTCTCTCCGGCTCGTTTCGTTCCAATCTTTCCTCCAAGTCTGCTCCAGCCTCTTGCAGCCCTTCCTCAGTGTGAGTACTGACCAAAGAGTCGAAGCACATCACAGGCCACGATGAGAGACTTGCAAGGGGCAGTGAGGTACAGAAGGATGTCATCTGCATATAAGGACACTCGGTCCTCGAATTCAGGGGACCAGCGAATGCCATGTATGTCCAGGTGGTTACGTATCCATGCCGCCAATGGTTCAAGTGCAAGTGCGAACAAAAGGGGTGACAGAGGACAGCCCTGCCTGGTGCCCCTCTGAAGAGCAAGGGACGCCGAAACTCGACCATTGACCGCCACATTAGCCAGCGGGCTAGCATATAGAAGTTTGACCCACCCTACGAATTCCGGACCAAAGCCGAGCTTCACCAACACTGCCCACAGGTAGTTCCATTCCAGGGAGTCAAAAGCCATCGTGGCATCCAACGACGCCAGAACAGCTGGCTCCTCGAGTATGTGGGCCCTAGCCAGGCCTTTGTGGAGTCTCCGAAGGTTAAGGGCAGTGTTGCGGTGTGGAATAAAGCCCGACTGGTCCGGGTGCGCTAAGTCGCCGATTGCGCCAATCAATCGGTTGGCAAGCAGTTTGGCTAGAATCTTAGGCTCTGCGTTCAACAGAGAGATGGGACGATACGATCGGCACAAATCTCTTGGTTTCCCTTCCTTATGGATAACCACAATGGTGGCCAGCCTCTGGTCGTGGGGAAGCATACCCGTCTCTCGCGCCTCCAGGAACATGTTTCGTAAGGGTGGAGAAACAACATCTGGCTTGATTTTATAAAGTTCCACTGGAATACCATTGGGGCCGGGCGCTTTACCAGACTTGAGGGAGCGAATGGCAAGGGCAATCTCGTCTGCCGTAATGTCCCTGTCTAGGTCGTCACGGTCTGCCTCCGACAGGAACGGGAGATCAATATCTGCCAAGAGAGCACAGGAGTCGGCCTCAGACCGGTCCGAGACCGAAGTGTAAATGCCCTGAAAGTAGTCCGAGAACGACTCAACTATTGCCCTCGGATCAGTGACAAGCAAGCCATCGACCCCCAACACCTCCGGAACTACGCGGACAGCTCTCTCCTTCTTGTCAAGCCAAGCTAGGAGTTTGCCCGCCTTGTCACCGACATCATAGATTCTACCCTGTTGTTCTCTACCCATGACGATGGCAGCGTCTGAGGCAAGATCACGATATTCCAATTGCTTAAGAGAGAGGGTATGGAGCAACTCAGGCGTCGGGCCCGCCTCCAGTTGGGAGTCCAGCTCCATAATCTCTGCCTCGATGCGCACCATGTCGGCATCTCTATGTCTGCGGACGTCCGCTATGAGGGTGAGGGCCTCACCTCGCAGTACCGTCTTAAACGCCTCCCATAAGGTGGCGGCTGATGTGACCGACCCAGTATTCTCAGTAAAATAGAGCTTGATAGCTCTGGCCAGGAGTCCGCGCGTCTTCGGGTTCCAAAAATACCATGAGTTGACCACCACAGGCCGCTCGGTAACCACAATGTCGAAATCAAAGGACACCCCCACCGGGGAGTGGTCCGAGATGCCCCTTGCCAACAAGCGGGCCTCAGAGATCGCCGGCGCATGGGCCGCTAAGGCCAGGACGTAATCTATTCTTGAGAGGCTACCATGCACCCCCGAATGAAACGAGTATTGGCTCTGGGCAGGATGCATAAGTCTCCAGCAGTCAATCAGACCCATGGTGTCAAGGAAATCGGGCAACCAAGATTGTGAACTACGGAGGTCTCTGGGCGGATGTCTGTCTAAGGTCCCGGAGCAGACTGAATTGAAATCACCACCCACAATAAGCAGCACCTCAGGCAGATTCAAAATGGCGCTTCCAAGGTCCTGAAAAGTGTTGTTTTGTAACCCCGGGGGAACATAAACGGAAACCAGAGTCAGGGACCGCCCCTCCCATCTCCCCGTGACGGCAGGAGAACCCTGAATGTGCCACCATTGTGAAACCCTTCCTATTGAGCGCACAACACGTATTTCCCACCAAGTGTGTCTCCTGTAACAAAATAACATCAGGCATACTTCTTCTAAACAATTGCAAAACCACCCCTCTCTTAATGCGGTCACCCAAGCCATTAACATTCCAACACAGAACTTTTAATTTCCTATCCCCCATCGTCAAACCTCGGGCCTCCGCCGACCCCAGTAGACCTCACAGATACATTGAACGAATTAGAGCATACGTTGCATTGCCTTAGAAAAGGAAAGAAGAAACAAAGAAAGAAAGATAGCAAACAAGACCAACCCACACACCACCCCCCACCCTGCACTCCTGCATCAGACTAAAGATCCCCCCCAACCAGCAGTGTGCCTGTCGCCCCATGAACTAAACTACAAGAAGACCCTAGAGGAGTATAGAGATCACATAGTCCCCCCCCACCACCCTCCATGTTAGAGAAAAGGATATTCACATTAAAGTGCTACAGTATGGCTTGTAGGTCATAGTCAACAGGAACACCAACCGACAAAGTTAGTGTCATGAGTACTACTCCTGACGATCAGGGCCTCCAGAGGCACCCTCCGAATGTTCCTCCTGTTCCTCGCGTCTGTGCGGCAGAGTGTCCTGCCAGTCACTCACAGACTCAGGCATGTCGAAAAACATAGCACGGCCATCGCACTCAATACGCAGTCTAGCGGGGAACATCATGGAGTATTTCATCCCCAAGTCTCTGAGACGCCGCTTCACTCCAGCAAAACTTTGACGCTGTCTCTGAACAGTCCTAGTAAAGTCCGGGTAGAAGTTGACATCCGCGTTCTGGAACTTGAGGGGCCCATGCCGTCTCGAGGCCTGTAGGATCACATCTCGATCTCTGAAGTTGAACAGGCGGGCGATGATGGGTCTCGGTGTGGCGCCCGCCTTCGGTGGTCCACCCGGCATTCTGTGGGCCCGCGAAATGGCTGAGGCCCGCCGGGGCTAGATGAGTCTTTATCAGGTCCTCGACAAAGAGGTCAGTGGCCGAGTCCTCTGCACCCTCCGGTACCCCAATAATGCGCATGTTTTGCCGCCTGGCCCGTCCCTCAAAGTCTTCCAGCCGCCTTGAGAATAGGTCATTGAACAACCTCAAATTCCAGACCTCCGTCTGCAGGTCCGAGACGTCAGTCGTGAGGCTCGCAGTTTTAATATCCAGTGATTTCACTCTATCATTAGTCTTGCCAAGATCGGTCCTGATCAGGTTGAGGTCGATCGCCAGGGTATCGACTTTGTGCGTCAGGACCTCGTGTTGCTTATGCATCTCCGTTCTGATGCCAGCTGTAGCCCCCATGACGTCCCCGAGTGTTGGCTCCGACTCATCTGGCGAGCCCGCACGTAGAGAGTCTTTTGAATGAGCGGCCACAGTTGGCGAGGTCCTCTGTTGGGCGTACCGGTCAATCTTGTTGGTCTGGGGTTGGACTGTCTTCCTGCTGACCCGGTTCACCGTTCTGTCTGGGTCGCCCTTGCCCGCCATGTTGGAACCAGGGGCAGAACAAAGGGTTGGAGATCCCTTCGAGTACTCAAGCAAGTGCGGAGCGTAGCAGCCACAGATGTTCAGTCAGCGATAGGCCACTCCGCAACTCTGCTTACTCCGCCGGCTGGAACAGGAGTCACTCACTCGGCATATCGATCATGCACTTCATTGTCGCAGCCGTCGGCCATCACCGAGACAATGGTCCGCCCCTGGCACGGAACTTCAACACGACGTATCTTCGTCAAGGAGTGTCGGATTTTGAATCGGAAAGCAGATCCCGTCTCTACGACCATTCACCAACAAGAATCCACCACCGTGGAACAGGATTTCGATCAGGATTCATGCGGAGGGTCTGCGGAGCTCTGAGCTTACGCAGCCATCTTGCTTGCCCGCAAAGCTCCTCCTCCGTTAAGACAGATTTTTGAAACAAAGCAAAGCCACTTTGGTCGGCTTTGAGTGGCTCCAAAAATCTGGAGTAACGCCAAGCAGCACAAATAGCTGCATTGCATTAGTCTGCACCGCAAAGACAATCCATAGGCGTTGCATCAGTGTTCTCATGGATTCTGATGCTTCCCCCGATTTACAAGAACTTGTAAACCTGGGGGCATATTTTCAAGCGGCAGCGATAACTATTGCTCACCGTGCTTAGTGCTGGAACTTATCGCCATGTTAGCGATGTATCAACAATGCTTAGAGCTATGGTGATAAATTTTCCAGCGATAGCGGGGATGTCACCGTTTTCCAAGGAAGAACGTTGGTTTCCCAGCGATGTTCCATGGAAAACAGGGATATCCTTGATGATAAGGCCTGTGGTCTTAGCCACACAATCCACCTCCCATGTTCGGTATGCCTTAGTCTGGAATTTAACAGACATAAAATTTCAGCGTTAAGGCCCAGTTAGCATGAAAAAAATCAACGCTAAACCGGACAAGGCTTCTTGTACATACAACGAAGCAGTGTTAGTGATATTTTATAATGTAGTTGTAAGGGGCATGCCTACCTTGCACCTCATTACCGATGCGAGGCGAGGTGATAGGAAACTGGGCGCTAAGGCAAGGAAACACAGCTAGTGTGTCCTTGTTAATAAAGGGACAAAATTATCGCCACTTTTTGCCCGAATACGGACGCTAAAGCTGCGATAATGTTATCGCCAGCCCTTGATAATTTGCCTCTTGGGGATTTGCCATAATCTTACACCTTCCCAGTGAGGCCTAACGAAGAGCAATATCTCAATTTCTCCTCATTTTTTCCTCTTGCTATGCATGCTGCATTCTGCACAAGATGATTGCCAACACTTCCTTGTTTGAAGTGTTGGCAGCCAATCAGAGGCAAGCTCTGCTCCTGTTGTTAGGCTCCGCACAGATATCGAAAGTTTTCTTTTTTTAAATGTCTCAGGAACTACTGAATGGATTTACACCATTTAAATAAAGGGCTCTTTCTGAACCAAGGCCAACCTTTGTGCCAAATTTGGTGTAATTCCGTTCAGAAGTTCGGGCTGTAGCTTTGACTAAAGTTTCCTATGGAAATTAATATGGGAAACACGTATTTTGGCCTCCTTTTTTCTCGGCCCCGCTTGTCGAATCACCCCTAAACCTTTAAGACAGGAACTGACCAGAGCGGGCCACTAGTTTTGAAATTTTCGCAAAGATTCTTTAACCAGCGCCAAGGTTATTGTGAAAAGAAATGAGGCCCTAACTATAAATACCTACTGGCGACCACCAGTAGGTAATATATATATATAGGTAGGGTGCGCGGATCTTGCCATAAAAAAATAAATAAAACAGAGATTCTTTAATAATTAGCCCCTGGGGGGGCACCCAGCCCCGGGGACTAGCTACAAAATAAATGGTTGGGGGGGCTCCAAGGCCCCCCAGCAAAATACATGCGTGGGGGGCTCAATGGCTCCCCAAGCCCAGAGGACCACCACCCCCGGGACTTTGTGTATTGTTGGAGGGGGGCTGCACGAGCCTTGTTGTGGCTCTGGGGACCACCATCCCCCAGGGCCGGCTTCTGTAGTGTCTCAGGGTGCCCACCCCCAGGACACTGCTGTTTTCTATGAGAGGGCCGGAGTCTCGCTGCTCCCGCCCTCCCATAGCAAACTTGGTTTGGATTTTGAAAGAGAGAGCAGGAAACCTGCTCTCTCTTTCAAAATCCAAACCAAATTGCTTTTCCACACGGGGAGCTGCATGTTAGCAGCTCCCCATGGGGAAAAGCAATGCCAGCTGCCGAAGGACGCGGGGAGCTAGCTGGGACCGTGGGGGCATTTATAAAACAGAGGTTCTTTGATAATTAGCCCCTGGGGGGCCAAATCCTGGGGGCAAAATTATTAAAATTTATGGGGGTCAGAGGGGCCCCCAGCCCCGGGGACTAGCTACAAAATAAATGGTTGGGAGGCTCCAAGGCCCCCCCAGCAAAATACATGGGTGGGGGGCTTCATGGCTCCCCCAAGCCCTTAGGACCACCACCCCCCAGACTTTGTGTATTGTCGGAGGGGGGCTGCACGACCCCCCTCCTGGAGCCTTGTTGCGGCTCAGGGGACCACCATCCCCCAGGGCCGGCTCCTGTAGTGTCTCAGGGTGCCCACCCCCGGGACCCTGCTGTTTTCTATGAGAGGGCCGGAGTATCGCTGCTCCCGCCCTCCCATAGCAAACTTGGTTTGGATTTTGAAAGAGAGAGCAGGAAACCTGCTCTCACTTTCAAAATCCAAACCATATTGCTTTTATACATGGGGGGTTTTATTTGTTCAATAATTTTTCAGCACTATTAGGACCTGTTTCGGAACAATCCAAGTACCTAAGCCTGAGATTAATCAGTGGCTGTTCTATTTGATCCAAAAAAAAGAGTTCCTAAGCAAAGGAACAAGAGATGTTACCACACTAACATCATATGTACAATAAATGATTAATAAAAATACAAGAAACCAGGATTTTTTGTTGTCTGAAAATTATTACTTTAGTTCAAGGCAAAAAAATATATTTCTATACAAAAGGGGTGAGCATTCACATGGGGTAGGGTACATACATAGATATAACTTGGATATTCAAGGTAGTAGTTGTTTTTCCTTTGGCATATCCAAATATTGAGTCCAGACTGCTTAAGCACAGTAATTAATTGATTTCAACTAAAAATCAGAAGAAAATCAAAAGATGACATGAAACAAAAAATGTGCAGAGTTGGACTAAACAAGTCTTGTTTAGTCCAACTCTGCACATTTTGTTTCATGTCATCTTTTGATTTTCTTCTGATTTTTAGTTGAAATCAATTAATTACTGTGCTTAAGCAGTCTGGACTCAATATTTGGATATGCCAAAGGAAAAACAACTACTACCTTGAATATCCAAGTTATATCTATGTATGTACCCTACCCCATGTGAATGCTCACCCCTTTTGTATAGAAATATATTTTTTTGCCTTGAACTAAAGTAATAATTTTCAGACAACAAAAAATCCTGGTTTCTTGTATTTTTATTAATCATTTATTGTACATATGATGTTAGTGTGGTAACATCTCTTGTTCCTTTGCTTAGGAACTCTTTCTTTTGGATCAAATAGAACAGCCACTGATTAATCTCAGGCTTAGGTACTTGGATTGTTCCGAAACAGGTCCTAACAGTGCTGAAAAATTATTGAACAAATAAAACCCCTTGCTGGCCATTTCCTATTATAACAAACTCTGCCCGAGCCCGCAAGGGTATATTGTGTTGCTCACCTCCCTATTCACTTTATACACGGGGAGCTGCATGTTAGCAGCTCCCCATGGGGAAAAGCAATGCCAGCTGCCGAAGGACGCGGGGAGCCAGCTGGGACCGTGGGGGCATTGCGCCTCCCCCCACGGTCCCCAATGTTTTATATAAGCCCCGAGGGATGGGGTGCCTGGGGATAATAGAAATTAGTGGTAGGAGCTATTTTTGTTTTTTACTGTGAAATTAGGAGTCGCACACCCAGCTCAGTGCGGCCCCCTGGTGTGCACGCGTTGGATGCTTGACTCCTAACCTGTAGGGTGCGCAACTCCAGCGCATTTGCTGCATGACTTCTACACATTGGGTGCACGACTCTGACGCGTTGGGTGCGAGACTCCAAGCAAAAAATAGTAATATTTTTCAGATTTACATCAAGCTTATATGTTTAGATCTTGGGTGGCTCTAAAAAGAGCCCTTGTATTTATTGATGGATTTTGGTACCTACAAGTAAGTACCTATGCAGAGTCTTAAGTTCAAGAGGAACACTCTGTTACCCTCATCTGTAAAATGTACACCATCTCTCCTATAGATGCCATCCATATTGAAACGCAGATTGTTGTGGTAAATGGACCCCATCTTATAACCTCGGAGAAAAGCAGAAACAGATTTATTGACATATTTCCTAGCTTTTTCAATCTGTGGACAAAATGTATTAGACCAGTTCCATTTCTGCCTTTGGCATACGTTAAAATAGACAAAGGAAGTTTGGGGGAAAAATGACATCAATTCTGTAAAGGTGTTCTTCATAAGCATTTCCAGACCTACCCCAGTCAAAGTGCCTAGTTCATTGCCACCACAGTGCACAATTATGAGGTCAGATGCGAAAAGGATTTAACCAATGGCATCAATTGATGCCACGTTAACCCTCTCCGTCCAATATTTTTAATGTCTACATTTGGCAAAGCTAGGTCTTTGTCAATGCCTCTGTTTTCTGCATACCATTGGCTCCAGAAAATATAGATGTGTCCCACAATCGACACTCTAAGCATCTTGAAGGCGGTCTGTATGCACTCAGATGGTCTCTATATGTGAAATGGCAGTTTGAGAAATGAGATTTTTCTGAAATGGTGGATAAGATGCAGTTTTGAAAAAATAAAAGAAATGATTGGGTGTTTGAGATCATTCTAGTCTGAAAACTAGGTTGCATGTTTCTGTTTTTTAAAAGCATGTTTCTTATTGGTTAAGAAAAACTGTTTCAAAGGAGCATTACATAGGATAAACTGATATTTTGAAAAGTCAGGCACACTTGCTGTTTAGATTAGCAACATTGTGTGCTGAACGTATGACCTGTGTGCTCAGTTGAGTGTTCTATAAACTGTTACTATTGTAACAGGCAATGAGCAGATTGGGGGTAGGAATTAAACGTATGTCATTTAGAAAGGGCTGAAATGTGTAACCAATAGAAATGTGTGTTAGCTTTTGAATTAATGTGGGAAGCAATGTGATTTGATATATACATGTATATGTGTGCAGAATGAAAGGGAAACTTTGCAATTTTTTTTGTTTTGCTAAGAGCTGCACAGTACAGAGACTATGTATAAGAAAATCTGGCGTTGGACTGACGTACTTCTTAATCTACAAATCAATTTGAAAGGTATCTTATTCATTTGTGAGAGGCTGTATGTGTTGTGTTTGTTTTTAATAAGATTAATGTGTTTCTCTTAGTAAAGTCCAGGGAGTAGACTTGCTTGTCTAGAGTCACTTTGTGAGACTGTGTTCTAAAATATGTGAAATGTGTGCAGTCATCTCACCTGTTCCAGGCCATTAAATGTTTTTTACTATAGTGCAAGGTCTTCTGTTATTTGTCTAGAATCACACTGTGAGTCAGTGTGCATTTGGGAAAATTGTGAGAGAAGAATTTGGTTTCTTCATGTGTTTGCAGAGACATAAGTGCTGAAAAACCTTTCTTGTCAAGTTTTGATAGAATTAGAAAATAAATATATTGGTATGGGGGTCTGAGGGAAAGTTTAGAGTCCTATATGGATTTAATCCCCCTAATTCTAATAATCACAAAACATAATAGAATCCGTAGGACCCGAAATATACTACTAAGAATCTACCTTTAAAGCCAAGTGTATAGGTACTAACTGCCAAAAGTGCTGTTAAGCATTCGGTAGAGCAAGGAAAGCAAAGAAGAAACAGAGAAATTGTGCTTAAAACCACCTAAGGATAACTGGTGTCCCATCAATACACAATCATGTGCCCGGTGTCATCATCTGGGATCCCAAACAACCCTCTCCTGACCCTCCTGATTATCAGAGGGAAAAGGGAGAGAGAGTTGTATCCTTCTGTACAGTTCTTACAAAAGGAAAAATTCAGATGGGACTTGCTTAGAGAATAGGTGATTGAGATAATCTCTAGGCTACATTGCAGAAAACTGTGAAAGAAATGTGACTAATTAGGATAAACCACAGAGATGGAGTACTACCCTTTCTAGTACTTTTGCTAACAATCTCTAGTGTGCTTTTCTATTAAAATCAGTGTGAAAGTGAAATAAGATAGGAAACAGTTAGGAATTAATCACTATTTCAGCAGTCGACATGTTTCAGTCACTAGGATTACTCTCCCTGGCTTTCTTCAGGACCTAAAAAAACCTTTGTCACTGCAAAAACAAAAAAAGAAGAAGTCATACATACAGTTTTACTGCTGTTGTATTCGTATTCTAATCCTTGATGCAAGCATGATGTCTTGACTGCATCTAGGAAAAATAATAAATGAACATAACAACTCTCTCTGTATCATAGCTTTCCAATTTCATCATACCTAGATACAAAACCTTTATTGAAAAACTTTATTGAAAAGGGCTTACCATTCCTTCTCAAGGAGTAAGCCTCACCTCTCTCGGCACCAGCTCAAGTTATGTTAGAGGTCCCGCTCTATAGGAAAAAATCCAACAACACTAGTTTATGGAAACATTGATATACCTAATTATCACTGTGTATTATATATCCAAAACAAGACCGAGCATACTGTTAAAAATACTTGCTACCATCAAAAACTGAGTAAGGACATATCTGTTGAATATGCGATACCTAATAAAGGTGGTTTGCCCCCAGTCACTATTGAGGTTTTTTGAGTTCAGAAGGAAAAACGAGAAACCATAGATGTACCTCTTGTGTGGGATTTTAACAGGCAATGTATCACTATCTGTGGTACTTAACCACTTGGATGCTAATGACAAGGGTAACTTGTCATGCACTGCCCATTCATTTCAATGGAAATCTCATTATATGAGTCTAAGTCCCTTAGCGTCCAAGTGGTTAATAGCATTATCCTCTAGATGTAAACCTGCTATTAATTTGTATAAAATTGATACAAAGGAAGAGATAAAGCTTGCTCATTTATTTTCCGTTTTGTACAATAACCTATGCGGTAGAATCACACGGGGGAAAAACTTGAAAAAAACTTCATCTTACCATTGTGCATCCGGAAATATACATTCCTGGAGGAAAAACTAACAAATATTGTGTGTATAAAGATAGTTTTTTTTTTTTTTTTTTAAAGCGCAACAGCTGCCCTGGCAACGGGGCGTCCCGGCGCTAGAACCAACATAACAAACTGGAAAAGAAGCAGGTGGACATCTACAGGGGGGGAAAGAGGTGCGTTTTAATCGCTTTGCGGAAAGCCAATAGGTTGTTCATGCTATGAATATGGAGGGGGAGGGAGTTCCATAACTTAGCCCCTAACAGTCTGAACGAGCGCCCTCCTACACGGCAGTATTTCGTGTAGGGGACCAGGACTAAGTGTTGCCCTTTGGAGCGAAGGTTTCGTTGGGGGTTATAGGGCGTTAGCAGTGGGCGAAGGAGCTCAGGTCCCTCAGTTCGCAGAATCTTAAAGGCAAAGATGAGGGCCTTGAATTGGATACGGGCTTCAACAGGCAGCCAGTGCATTCTATGAATAGCAGCTCTCGCGGAGCACCTTCTAGGCAAGCCTACTATAGCCCTGGCTGCGGAATTCTGAATCCGTTGAAGTCTCTTAATTTCCACTTTATTGGCTCCTAACAGCAGAACACTGGCGTAGTCCAACCTGGCCAGGATGGTCGATTGAACAATCAGTTGCCTCGTTTTGGAATCAAAGAAGCCTAAGATGGGATTAAGGCTCCTCAGTAATCCAATACAAGTCGCGGCCACTTTTTTAGTGTGAGCCTGAAAATTAAGTGCAGAGTCCAGCCAGACTCCCAAGTTTTTTGCCAGATTTTTTGGAGGAGGGGCTGGGCCCAGTGAGCAAGGCCACCAAAGGTTGCTCCAGCTGTTGGAGTTTTTGCCCATGATCAGCACCTCCGTTTTACCACCATTGAGTTGGAGGCAGTTCGCTGTCATCCAATTGGCGACAGCGGTCAGTCCATCCCTGAATCTAGTGGCATCAGGGGAGGGAGCCTCCTTGAGGCTGATGACCAACTGGGTGTCGTCGGCGTACGACACCATTGTAAGATCCCATTTTTTGGCGACTTCCGCCAGGGGTTGCATGTATAGATTAAAAAGGGATGGACTGAGGGCAGAGCCCTGTGGCACTCCTTGTCCTATTTCTTGGGGTTTAGAGATGAAGGGGGGTGCCGATACCTGGAAGGATCTGTTCGTGAGAAATGAACGGAACCACTCTAGTGCTGAGTCTATGATCCCGATGTTTTCCAGTCGTTTAAGTAATATAGCATGGGAGACCGTATCGAAGGCCGCGCTGAGATCGAGCAAAATCAGCGCAGCACTTTTACCGGTGTCCATGATTTCTCGCAGGCGTTCTGTGGAGTTAAGGAGAGCGGACTCCGTGCTGTGGCCCGGCCTGAAC
Source organism: Lissotriton vulgaris (assembly GCF_964263255.1). Classification (NCBI taxonomy): domain Eukaryota; kingdom Metazoa; phylum Chordata; class Amphibia; order Caudata; family Salamandridae; genus Lissotriton; species Lissotriton vulgaris. The sequence goes on along the minus strand of NC_141689.1, from coordinate 1,931,272,588 downwards.
CCGTGTTGGGAAGGGTCCAGGATGTTATTTTTTGCCATGTGATTGTTCAGCACTTTGTTCGCGTGGGCCTCCGCTAGCTTCGCTACCCAAGGTAACAGCGAAACCGGCCGGTAATTCTCCGGCTTCAAGGGGTCTAAGGTGGGTTTCTTTATAATGGGTGTGACCCAGGCCTGCTTCCAGCAGATGGGTACCGTGGCCGTGGTGAATGAGAGGTTGAGAAGAGAGGTCAGAGGTGGGAGGAAGAATTCCAGGGCTCCTTGAAAGTAGACTGGTTTCATGGGGTCTGCAGGTGCGCCAGATTTTACTTTCCTGCATATTGTAGTCAGTTCCTCGCGAGAGATGGCTGGAATGCAGGAGAGCCTGTAACTCTCACAGATGACTTTGGGGGATTTAATGTCCTCTGGAAGGTCGTGAGTGAAAGAGTTGTAGATCTTCTTCACTTTATCGGTGAAGAAAGTTGCTAGATCATCACATTGCTGAGTAGAAGTGATGTGAGAGGCCGGTTTATCTCCATGTTGCAATTTTTGCACAATTTTAAAAATGGTTTTCATGGGGTTGGGACTTGTTTTAATTTCATTCGCGAAGAAGGCTGCGCGAGCTAAGCATGTACTATTCAAGGTACTAGACACTATTGAACTATAGTCAGTCTAAACGGGCACCGTGTCAAGAATAGACTAAGATAAGAAAAATCAGAATGACTTTATGTCTTCGGAAAAACATTTAGAGAGCGGGTAATAACGTGTTTTAGTCAGGGTACTGTACTCAACTGGGGCCTCAGAAAACCTTCCAGGCAACAATGGCATGGTACTGCTATCTTATCTACTCCAAGACGGGGTTGACTTACACCAAAATACCCACATTACAAACATTTCATTAGTAATGTTGGTTGCGTACACCCAGTTTAGAGAGAAAGTTAGCGAACCAAGGTTTGAAAAGGGGGAGATTAAAACGTCATCGTAATGAAATATTTGGAATGTGTGCAGTCACCTTAGTTTTTGTAGATCAGTCAATGTGTTCTGATAAAGTCCAAGGGATAATCTTGCTTGTCTAAAATCACACTGTGAGACTGGGTACATTTTGAAACTGTTGTGAGAGAAGCCTTTGGGTATTTTATGTGTTTGTAGATATATAACTGGCTAAAAACCTATCCTGTTGCCAAGTTTTTGGTAGAATTTGAAAGCAGTCATTTTTTATGTATTTTAAAATGTGTCAGGCTTGTACTCTAAAGTGCAGTAATGCAATATGTGGAATCTATGCAGTCATCTCACCTGTTCCAGACTAGTAAATGTTTTTTGCTAAAGTGCAAGCGATACTGTTATTTGTATAGAATCACACTGTGAGTCAGCGTGAATTTTGGAAAATAGTGAGAGAAGCATTTGGTTGCTTGATGTGTTTGCAGACACATAAGTGCTTAAAAACCTGTCTAGTTGTCAAGTTTTGATAGAATTAGAAAATAGTCATTGCTAGATAGAGTTAGGCTTTAACACTAAAATGCAGTATTGAAATATGTGTAATGTGTGCAGTCACCTTAGTTTTTCTAGATCAGTCAATGTGTTTTCATAAAGTCCAAGGGATAGTCTTACTTGTCTAAAATCACACTGTGAGACTGCGTACATTTTGGAACTGTTGTGAAAGAAGCCTTTGGGTACTTCATGTGCTTGCAGATATTTAACTGGTTAAAAACCTATCATGTTTCCAAGTTTTGGTAGAATTTGAAAGTGTATTTTAAAGTGTGTCAGGCTTGTACTCTGAAATGCAGTAATGAGATATGTGGAATGTGTGCAGTCATCTTAACTCTTCTAGACCAGTGAATAGTGTTGCTTCTCTAGAATCACACTGTGAGTGTGTGTTCATTTGTAAGGCATTGTGAGAGAAGCATTTGGTAATGTTATGTGTGGTTGTACTACTATAATCATTCAGTCATTATCCAAGTACTTATGCAGCGATTCAGAGCCTTAGCACATGCACTGCTTCAAATTCCTATAGACTATGCATGTAGTAGTCTAACGACCTTCACACTTGTGTTTCAGGTCTACAATTCCCTAGTTAGTATCCATACACTCCTGCAAACACCCTCTGACTGCTCTTGCAATCCAAAAGTGACTCTTTCAGTTTCATGAACTAATCCTTTCACTAAAGTAAAATGTAATTAATTATTACTTCACCCCGTGTTTCTTCTTATAGCCCTTATCTACCACAGAGCCGCAGCTGTCACCATACCCAAACTACAACGCACCATCAAAGCCACTTCAAAACATGTACCTTTCCAAATGACTGGAAGCGCGCTGAAGTCAGGCCCCTGTTCAAAAAGCCCACAGCTGACCCCACTGACCTCAAGAACTACTGGTCCATCTTGCTACTCCCCTTCCAGCCAAAGTTGCAGAGAAAACCGTCAATAGGGAACTGTCTTGATTCATCAAAGAGAATCCCATCCCAATCCAGATTTCAAAGCAACCACAGCACCGAGACCGCCCTACTTGCCACCACAGACAACATCTGCACCCTCCTAGACCAGGGCCACTGCACAGCCCTCATCCTACTCGACCTATCAGCGGCCTTCGACCCCATATCCCACCGCACACTAATCACCAGACTACACAACGCCGGAATACAGGGAACAGCCCTGGACTGGATCCAATCATTCCTCACCGGAAGAAGCAAAAGGAACAGGTTCCAACTCTTCCTCTTCGAACCCACGAAAATCACCTGTGGAGTCCCACAAGGGTCATCACTGAGCCTGACCCTCTTCAACATCTAGATGGCCCCCCTATCGTCTGACAGCACGGCCTCAACATCGTATCCTACGCAGACAACACCTAGCTCATCCTCTCCCTCACCAAAGACCCCACCACCGCTAACCTGAACTTCCAGAAAGGAATGCAACACATCGCAGTTTGGACGACCAACAGCTGCCTGTAGCTTAACGCCGAGAAGACAGAAGTCCTCATCCTTGGAACCATCCCTTCAGCATGGGACAACACCTGTTGGCCAGCAGCCCTTGGAAGACAGCCTGCCCTCTCAGACTACACCAAAAAACCTTGGCATCATACTCAACTCATCACTCACCATGAACCGACAAGTCAGTGCCTTCAACTTCAGCTGCTTCAACACCCTACACATCCTCTGCAAGACCTTCAAATGGATCCCCCCTAAGTCCAGGAAGACAGTCTCCAGGGCACTCATCGCCAGCCGACTGTACTATTGAAATGCACTCTACGACGGCATCAACAAGTCCCTACTCCGAAAACTCCAGACAATATAGAAAACCGCCGTCAGAAAGGGGCACACGTTTACAAGGCCATTAAATGCTACCTAAAGTGGCATTACGTGGCCTTGTAAATATGCCGGTGCACATTGCGCCACCGGAACATCACTTTTTTGTGCTCATAAATAACCTGAATTTCTGCTAAAGGTTTCAGGGGAATGGTCTCCAGAACTGTACTTTGCCACTCTACGCAAGTTCCATTTATCTCCATTCTTCAATACCACATAGAAGGGATGTACTTCCTTCACCTTGAATGGTCCAAGAAACTTACGGATACCTCTGACCCAACGTCCAAAACAGACTTTGACGCAATCACCAACCAGAATGTTAGACAAGTTTTTTCCATTTTCTTGTACCTTCCTGGAATCATGCATTCCTGGAATCATGCACGAGAATGCTAACATCACACTCACCACCATTATTTCCTTCAATCAAATCTCGGATCCACGGAGGCACCAGTTTAGAGGCTGGTTTCCTGCCCCGCATGGCTACAAAGGGAACTACACCAGTAGTGGAATTTTCTGTCGTGTGATATTCCCATACTAACTCGTTAAGAGTTCTTTCAATGTCAAGGTTGTTGGCGAGTATAGCGCCCTTAATCATGCGATTGGCTCTCTCTCCAATCCCATTGGATTGTGGGTTGTACAAGGTGGTGAACAAATGTTTTATACCACACTCACTCAGGAATCCCCTCGTCTCACTAGAAGATAATTTGGTCCCGTTGTCCGTGATAAGGACCGAGGGATAGCCTTCCTCCTTAAAAATTGTGCGCAAAACTTTGATAGTAATGCGGGTAGTTATGAGCCATCAAGTATGAACTTCAATAACTACTAGACCAAATATCTTGCTGGGGTGGACACCAGGCATAGGTCCAATAAAATCAAGGTATATACTATGCCACACCGCACCCGATCCTGGATGGAACTAGGGGTGAATTGAGGTCCCATTTAAGTTGCTTTTCAGATTCACAGCTTTCACTGCACCTCTCCACCCACCTAACCACATCACCATCCATTCCAGGCCACCAGAACTCGTTTCTCAACCTTTTCTTTGTTATAGTTTGGCCCAGATACCCTTCATGAGCCAAGTCAAAGAGTTTTTTGCGAACATCAACAGGGGGAATCAACTTATCCTCACGCATGATGATCTGATCTGCAAAAATAGATAACTCATCAATGACTGCATTATAGGATCGGACACTGATTAGCAAGGTACTTTCTCTACGTCTGCCTTTAGAGATGAGATTCTTAACATTCCTCAAAACCTCATCATGAGACATGGTCTCTGCCCACTCTTTCTTGCTGACCGCGCCACAACTCCACAGAACTACGTCATTCATACATGAGATAGCTCCTTTGCACTCCTTCTTAGACACTCCTGTCTTATCCACATCTTCCCATTTCAAAGACAAACGTGACATGAAATCTGCCTGAACGTTGCGCCAGCCTGAAATGAACTCCAGATCAAAGTTGTACTCCTGTAATCTTGAGGCTAACCTGGCTAGCCTGGCTGACCCCTTTCCATTTCCTCCTGGAGAGAGTATCTTCAACAAGGGCTTGTGGTCAGTGCAAAGTTTTAACCTAAACCCCACACATACATTCTGAAATACTCTACACCCCAAGCAGCTGCCAATGTCTCTTTTTCTATTACAGAATAGCATCCCTCAGTAGTAGTCAAAGTACGAGATGAAAATGCCACTGTTTTTTTGCTATTTCCGTCACTTTGTGCCAACACAGCTCCTAACCCGGTGTCACTCGCATCAACAGTGATGATAGTCTTCTCCTGTACATCAAATGGAACCAGAATGCCAGCATTGCATATCTTAAATTTAATTTCATTAAAGCATTTCTCTTGTTTATCCCCCCAAATGAATTTGACACTTTTCCTCAAGAGCACCTTGAGTGGTTCTGCTTTACTTGCAAAGTTCTTCACGAACTTCGAGTATTACTCAATAAGCCCAATGAATGAGCGTACCTGGTCTCTATTCGTGGGGACAGGAGCCAACTTTATGGAAGCCAAAAGATTTCTCTTAGGTTTTCCACCCTCTGAAGAGATGGAATGCCCCAGATATTCCACCTCTGTTGCTAAAAAGGAGCATTTCTCCCTGCGGAATGTCACACCAGATTCTAGAATTCTCGCAAGGGCATCCTTTAAGGCAGCATTATGGTCACTCACACTCTCACCAAACACTAAAATGTCATCTTGAAAATAGATTACATTCTTCACACCTTTGAAAACATTCGTGACCATTCGGTGAAATACACTTGCAGCTTAACATAACCCGAAGGGCATCCTCGTGAATTGAAATATGCCTTCGTTGGTGATAAAAGCTGTCAAGTGTTTGGAAGATTCGTGCAAACGTATTTGGTGGCAGGCGTGACGAAGATCAATCTTTGAAAAGTACTTCGCCTCTTTCAGCAAAATCATCATTTCGTTTATATTGGGCAGGGGAAACGTGTCAGGAATTACATTCTGGTTCAAGCTTCTGAGGTCCACACAGAAGCGTAAACTACCATCAGCTTTCTGTAAAATTACGACTGGAGATATCCATGAAGAACATTCTATTGGCTCTATAACTCCACTGGACAGCATCTCATCCAACATCACCTTGACCTCCCCCTTCACTGCAATGGGGACCTTTCTCAGTTTGTGTTGTACAGGGACAGCATTGGGTTTGAGCTTAATTTTGTGTACGTATCCTTCAATGTTGCCTAGTTGCTCTCTGAATACACCCATACCTCTTTCTAAGATGTCCCCTACCGAGAGGTCATCCACTATCATAACTTGCTCAATAGCACGTTGGTCAATTTTGATGTGAAGGTCAAATTGATGATACCATCTTAATATGGGGGTCCAGATTCTGCTGCATACTCCTTCCCACTCACAGTTCTTCCTTTAAACATATTATCAGTTTCCATGTACCCTAAAATGTCTATTTGTTCATCCTGATACCCCCAGGATTTATGTCTTTGGGCATTAGCTTCCTATTGGGCCACTCCTGCTTGAAGATTCTTTTGGGAATAATGGTATACAGTGACCCTGAATCAACCATAAGGTCAACGCTCTTATCTCCAATGATAAATCCTGCTTTGGGCCTGTGTTTCCTCCTTACATCTGAATCGTGAGACTCAGTGAAAAGGATTTCATCATTCTCACTTTCATCATATGATGATGGTTCCACACACAAGATTCTGTCTGGTCTGTAAGGGATAGCAGGCTCCTCGGATAACATCACTACTTTGCCTTTGTTAGCATCTCTGCACATTCTAGCAAAATGACCTTTCCGTCCACACTTTAAACACTTTTTCCCAATGGCCCAACATTGTCTTGAGTCGGACGCATGGTAAGCGCTCCCACACTTTCCACAAATTCTGTTACCAGTTCTATTGGGAAGTTTCCTACTCCCAGGGGTATTTCTCGTGCCTTTAAACCTGGTTGAAGCGGCCACTTCCCCTTTACAACCCTCCACCACAGAAGTTTCACTGTCACCAGATATATTGACCTTAGCTTCTCTACGATCCATTTCCTTCATGCACAAATCAGACTCCTCAATTATTTTCAATTGCATCCTTTAGAGATGGGTCCTTAGCAGCCCATAAACTTTCCTGGGTCTTTCTGATTCTACACTGAACAATTAGTTGGTCTCTAATCATTTCTTCGGTCATGGGTCCAAATGTACGTTTTAATGAAAGTTCCCGAAGTCTAGTGACAAACTCATCAATAGACTCACCTACTCTCTGTGGCTGGGAATAAAACTTATATCTCCTCAACGCTACGTTAATTTCTTTCGCAAACCTCAATTCCAACCTTTTTCTCGCCTCCTCACAAACATCTGCAATAGGTTGGCCTCTCTCATCGCTACAGGCAAATATTTAAAAATGTGTTGGCCTTCCTTCCCTAGATTAGTTAGTAAAATTGCTTTCTTTATACTACTGGCATAATCGTGTGCGTCTAAGGCCTCTAGGTAATTGTTGAACATTTCAATCCACTCATCCCATTCTATACTTGGATTCCCTGGCTGATTTAGGAAATGAGGGGTGTGGACACAGCAGAGAGATCAAGGGCATTTACATCCATATTCTACTTTGACGTTTTCCTCAATATGCCAAACTAAAATATCTTAGTGCTCTACTCCCACTTTTACCACAATGTAGTATGAAAACCGAATGAGTATATGGAAACGGGACACAGCTTTGTCACAAGAATACGTACTACCCTTCATTAAATATATACTTCTTTTGTACCTTTAGTAACAAGCATTAACTATTTTACGCCATTAGATAACAACATCACTTTACAAATCAGAGCACCTGTCATACGTCAGAGTTAACAGTAATGTCTAGCCTCTTCACAAATTTCTGCCAGGGGTAATGCGTTGACTCTAGTCCTTTAAATAACAAGTCTAATTGTCCCACATGTTTTTTGCATTACAATGAAAGTCAATTAAGTACCACTTTATGCCCTTAGTTGGCAGCGTCACATCAAGAACCCCCGCACTTCCCTTTTTGAAATTCAACTTCACGCTAAGTTTCTAATGAAAAATAATTTCATTCAGAAAGTGACTCTTTCTTTCCCAAATACTGTTAGCGTAGCGTTTCAAGTGCATTAAACGACAATGCTCTTTTCAGTCAACATAATTCTGCAGGTAATCATGCAATGCTGCTTGCACCAGGACATGTTTCTCACAGCGGAATATGTTGCTCCTCACATTCGCCTCGTCACTCACGTTCCTTTCACAATTCCGGATTGAATTGCCCCTCAACAACTGCTGAATGACATACGCTTCAGCTGACACGACCGATAGCCACAGTAAATACGCTTTAGCTTGAACAGTATTTACGCATTGCTCCGTGTTGCTAGCATTCCTGTCACCCACGTCGAGCATCTAAATGACCTCGTATCCTTCAGAGGCTCTAGTCAGCTGGCATTCCTCTCATCAGCTGGTCGCAATTATGAAGCGAAGACACCATGGGGTTTACTGAAGTTTATTCAACCATAACACAACACCAGCGCCCGTTGTCTTCAGCCAGCGGAACGTCACTGACTTAGAACCAGCGGCGCTCACCATAGAACGTTTGGCGTTCGGGACATTCCCCTGTGGCGCGGGGGTGCGACCACAGTGAAGTCACAACATTTTACTTTTAAAAAACATCACTGGCAACATTGAAAAGCACCTTCTGTGGGGCAATTTGATGTTAACATTACATTTTGTGCATTTTAAAGCTAAAATATTACAATGCCACCGAAGCTCTTATAACCAACACGTTCAAATAATACAAATGCAAATCAGCTTAGCGATACAGAAATTGCAGCTGAAAATTTCTAATACCAACAACAAACTGCTCACTTTTGAAATGTTTCTTCTGTTGAGTTGTATGGACTATTGTCATGTTTGGGAAGATTTGGTTGGCTTATGGTAGACATGTCTGTACTGACACACCTCATTACTGTGCAAATCCTGATTATGACTATATAATATTTTGTTGGCTGTAACAGAAGGCAACATTTCCAACAGAAAAACCTTACGTATAACCTTACGTATAACGGGGCTGCATAGTGCATCTGTTTATTACATTGTTATTGCTGCTTTATTGCTTGATTTATCTTCATAAACTTCAGCATGATGAATGCAGTGCTTTATATGTTTTTCCTTTGTTTGATTCTGTTATGATTCTACTGGAAAACTCGATTTATGTATGGCAACCTTGAGTATAAGAGGGCACACAATTTACTTAGTGATATTTCCTTGTCATTTTAGTTACAAGTGAATGTAGCAATTACAGTGTCACCTCTTTGCCATCAGCAATTTATTATAGACCACTTAGCACTGCTCAGTAGTGCTTGGCCTTCACAGAAAAACAGTACTGAATGATGCATTTCACTTTGTGCCTCGCAAACTGTTACAGGCCATGAGGGGTCTTGTAGAACAAGTCTTCATACAGATGTGTTGCAAACGTGATTGCTATAGGATCATAATGTATTAAAAACAAAGCAAAAATACCTGTGTTAAACGTCTTCACATTCATGTAGCCAAATTTCAAAATAGTGTGTCTGCATCAATGCCTACATTACCACATGTTTATAAGCATGGAAAGCCGGCCGTGGTATGGTGAAGGGACAGGCGGCAATATGAGCCTAAATTACCTGTACAAGTAGCAAGGTGAATATCAGATATCTTTACACATAGCATGCAAAATGAACCTTTCCGTGAATTTGGTTCCTTATTCCACGACAGGTTCATGAAGGATGCATCTAAAAGCACACTTAAAGTCCCGATTCCACCCATATTTGAGTATAGGAAGTTGAGTAAGGCACACTGAAAATATCGATCCATAGCCTCAATATACGTGACCTATACAATTAAGGGAATATATATCTATCACGAGTAGGGACTGTACTTTGAGTAACAAATGATAACTATGCATACATTTCTGTTTAATTAGCAAGATTATCTACTCACAGGCTTTCTAAGAAAGGTAAAAATTTGCTTTCTACTGACTTTAAAGAACAATACGTTTTTAAACATTACAATTGGACTCCCCATGTGGTTTAGATGTTTTCTGTAAGAAACTGGTTTATTGGTTTCCGTGGGGGGAGGTGGGGGGGTAGACCCACTCAGGCAACAACCACACTCATTGTCAGGGAAAAGCAGTCAGGTTAGTTTCGATGCAAAGTGTAAACTATGGGGGTCATTACGATGGCGGACGGACCTGAGTTCGTCCACCATTGTGGTGGGGCTCGGGATCGCCTGTACTGCATGTGGCGGTCCGGCACACCCAATTAGGATGTGACTGCCACCATGGCAGTCGCATTTTGCAATTTAACATTGGTGTTGGGTACTGCTGACTGCAGCACCTGCCGCGATTTTAAAAATGCATGCTGTGCATTTCACTGCACTACTTGGCAGGCACCACTTGATGCAGTGAAATGTAGGTGGGCACCATGGGTACCCACCAGGGCACAAACATCACCCCCAAACACAAGGGGGGCCTGCAATGGGCCCCCAAAACCAATCCGGTTTACCCGCCACGGAAAGGTTGGCTGAAGCCAGCATCCTAATTTGGCAGACAGTGTCTGCTAGGCACAGCCACCATCTTAAGGATGCAGACCGCTCCCCCAGGCAATCAGAATGATTGTCTGTGGCAGCTCCATGGCGGACGGTCTTTTCATCTACCACGGTCGCAGTTTTGATCCCGCCGGCCATCGAAATGTGGTGGGGGGAGAATCGCGTTCCAAGGGCCGGCCTAGGGTCGTGGATGGTTTTTGCTGTAGCATGAAGAATCATTTCATTAATTTCATAAATCTTTATTTCGGTAATTTATCACCATAAAAGATATTAAAGAACCGTTTCATAAAACTGTTAAAACATTAAAACGTTAAAACATTCCAAGGTCCATCGGAGTCCATAAGAATATTTCATTGGTACATGGTATCACATTTTTACTACGGTAAAGTTCAGTGACCGGCCTTAAGGCACTGTCTTCTCAGAGACCACATTGCACCTAGGTATTTAGCCACTGCAAAAACAATGTGTTCCGACAAGTCTGTTTTCAGCACTCTGAATGCGGCCAGGCACTCTGCAAACCCCAAATTCCTGCATACTGGAACAATCCATTTCTTACGAGTCACGCTATAAGCCGGGCAAAAAAAAATTATGTGCAGCTCAGATTCATTGGCCACTCTGTAAGCCGGACATAAGCTGACTGCTGGTTCGCTCCACCTACTAGTAAGGGCTCGAAGTGGAAGAGTCCCGTGCCTCCATTGCAAATAGAGTTTCCTGAGTAAGGCAGGATATAATTTGTCCAAGGCTGGTTCAAAGCTGTAGATGTCCTTGATACGTAAACATGACTCCGTGAATGTCCCAAGGTTTTGTCGACGACAGAGTGCCGCTATTTTACTGTCATAGTAAACCTTTGCCAGTCTCTTTTTGGGAATTAATGGGCAAGTGGATAAAGGGTCAGACCAGAGAGTCGATAGGCCTAGACCCTCCAACTCAGTTTTAATGAATTTAAACCATTTAATTTTCCCTACGTTAGGCATAGCAAGCACCTCCTGGAGCCCCTGCCTATAACTAATCAGTTCTGGAACACCCCACAACCTACGCCAATAAGCCAAGGGACGCAATGGCAGTTCTTGATCAAGAGGTCGCATCCCCAGATCTAGCCTTAGTGGAACAAGAGGCGTACTGGGGGGAAGTGCTACCACCCGCCTGATGAACTTGTTCTCTTCTTTCACCAGGTCTGGAGAAACTGCATGACCCCAGAGCTCACAACCATACATGGTAGCCCCCCTTGCCTGTGCCCTGTAGATCTGGAGACGTGGACCAACGGGTTGGATGGATGACCTGTTTTTTCCCATGAGCTTCATAATCCCACCCGAGTACTGAACCAATTTGAGTAGTGCTTTCTCTTGGTGTGTGCACCAGGACATTTTCTCATTTAACATAACTCCAAGGTACTCGAAGGTTCGCACCCTTTCGAGTCTACTTTGCCCGATGTTGGGGCTAGAGCGGAGTTTTGGTGGTGGATTGAAGACCATAAATTTGGTCTTTAGAGTGTTAATTTCTAAACCATGTTTCCCACAGAAATCCACAAAGCCGTTAAGAACGCGCTGGATCCCCATCGGAGACTTTGAAAGCAGCAGGGTGTCGTCAGCGAACATAATCGCCGGCACCCTGCTGCCTGCCAGCTTAGGAGCGTCAGAGTTAACAACCCCATTCAGGTGGGAGATTACCCCGTTGACGTAGAGGCAGAACAAGGTCGGTGCAAGCACACAGCCCTGCCTTACCCCCCTGTCAACGGGGAACCTGTTCGACAGCGCCCCCTTCTTGCCACACCTCACCTGTGCAAAGTTGGCAGTATGGAGACGAATAATCATCTCCAACAAACCCTTAGGGACCCCCAGTTTGGTCAACACCTCCCTAAGATACGGGGCCCAGATCTTAACTTCATGCCTGTAGAGGTCACCTGGGAGCTTGTCTAAGCCTGGCGCCTTTTCAGCAGCGAGGCCCATAATCGCCATAGTGAGTTCCTCCAGAGTGAACGCATCCATAGGGGATATACTTTCAGTGTGTTGGATCATTGCTAGTTCGGGTAGGTTCCCCAATTGGTCCAAATCGGGCGCGCTATCCAGAGTTTTAAAGTGGTCCTCCCATACAGTAGATGCAATATTTGCATCTACTGCCGCAATAGGTTCAGCAGAACCGTGTTTGACGATCTGCCAGAATTTCCGGGCATCTCGAAGTGCAAGGGCAGCCGACATTTCAGACCAGTTATCCTGGTCCCATTCCATTTTAGCATTGCGAATAATAGACTTGTAGCCAACCGCTTTTCCCTAATCCTACTAGGGGTTTCCCGAATTTTAAGGGACTCCAAAAGATCAGCCTTTGCTCTCCTGCAAGAAGCATTGAACCATGAGGCTCTTCTCCCCTTGGCCTTTTTCGTCCTGGCCACAGGGTTCAGTACTTCTGCTAAGTTAGAACAGAGCTCAGAGTGAATATCCCCAAGCACAGTAAGCTCAACAGGGGTGGGTGACTGAGGGATGAGATCCACAACTTTTTTAAGGGCAGGGACCACAGTCGCATATAGCCTCTGGATATCATTAGGGTTCTCCAGGAGTTTTGGCCATCTAATTCTACGTCTATTGCTAGTTGCGACTAGACCAACAGGAAATGCAAAATTTTCTTCTGCGATACCAGTGGGCATTCCCTGGACCGCGAACCTAAATGATAGTACATTGTGGTCACTGTCAGTCCTTGTGACTATCCCGAAGTCCCTCACTTTAGCCCAATCCTTCGTTGAAACCAGGATATAATCTATTCGTGACTCCTGCCCTGGTCTATTAAAGGTGGGCTTAGGTGGAATATCTCCCTTGAGCCGCCCATTACAGGCCCTCAGTGAGTGGGATAAAGTAAAAGATGGTATTTGGGTGGCTAGAGGTGACCATGACTTTACAGGGGGGCCCGGCAGGGTGGGTATCTCCCAGAGGTCATCCTCTTCACTAATTACCCCTTCCAGATGATCCGGGAGGGGCTCGTACTGGATATTAAAGTCCCCCCAACTATAAGTGAAGGGCAGAGGGTGGCAGAGTCGAGGAACAAAGCTAGATCCTCGATTGTCCCCGAAGTACCTGTTATCCCAACCGCTCTTGAGTGTACATTTATCAATGCTACACTCACACCAGATGCCCACTCCAAAACAACGCACTGAAAGTCCGCTGAGTTGGTTTCAAGGTTTCTCGCCCTGCATCCGAGGTGGGAACCTACCCAAATCAACAGGCCACCAGACGGTCGTCCCTTTCCACCCCATTTTGCCGCAATGCCAAAAGAAGCGTACCCTGTGTGGGACTGTTTTTCCCTGGCCCACGTTTCCTGGAACAAGCATATGTCAAGTTCTTCAATGAATTCCCCCCACTCTGGGGAATCTAGTTTATTGGCCAACCCGGCAACGTTCCAAGAAAGTATGGAAACTACGCCGGGAGCCCCCGCCTTATCAATAGTATTAGATACTGAGATGCACCCGCTTGCCCTGCACTGGCTGTGCTTGGGGCAGGACAATCTCTCTGTTGCCAGCGAACATATTACATACGGCGCCTTAGGAAGGGGGTTATCCTTATTGTTTTGACCAGCTGTATCTAGGTGGGTAATTTTATCATTTGTTGGCTCAGTGAATGTGCCAATTAATAAACAACAAACTTAGGGGTCTGAAATTAGAAATCCAATTGTGATTCTATGATCTTGTGACCATGTCAAATGTACATGGGAACAAGCAAAGTAGAACTAACAGAACATATCACCAAAATGTGAAGCACCGGTAAGCTTAAGTCACCCCTGGTTGAGGATTCCCATCAAAAGTCTATTATGAATCAATATTCTCATTTGGTAATCCTTATCGGGTATTGTGTCTCTTGATCATTGAGACCACTAGCATACCCTGATAACCAGTTCGGGGTAGCGACCCACAATCACAAGGTACTACCGCATGGTGTTGATACGATGGGAATGTGCAGTGCAAAAAACATATAAGTGGTGGTTTAAAACAGGATAGGGAACTTAACAAAAAGCCAGTTTTAATAAACGTTAGCCCCTTCCCCTTTAAAAACAAGAACAGTGTAACATAATCATCGCAGTCCACACAAATAGCTGCGAGGAGACCAACATGTTTCAGCCACACCGGGAGATTCCCCAGGCTTTCTTCAGGGTCTCTGTTCTATATCTATGCTACTGCTTGTAAGTGAAAACAGTGTGAAAAACTATACAAAAAAACACACAAGTGCAAAACCAGTAAAGGATATATTATTCCTTCATCTGTGTAAACTCCTCTCTTCGACACCTGGTGACTAAGTAATGTCTGTTGGGGACAAACATACAAGTGGAACACAATCAACTAACATGGTCTGTTAGAGGAGATACATCATTTCCCAAATATGTACAACTTCATTACTCACCCAGAGTGTCTGGGGAGTGGACCTCACCTCTTCCTGGACCTGGCTCAGGATATGTGAGACCCCGCTCTACAAGAATAGAAACCGACTTCATAAATACAAAGAGCAGAGGGATCAACTCATTGATCTACTCTGACCATGTGCAAAAAATGAAGTCATAAGGTCTTCTATACATGGAGTTTACTGACAACCACCAACTGGTTCCCACTTTACCCTCCTATCCATTCCATTGTTAGCTATGAAATAGGTCTCTACTCACATAGTTCTGACCTAATCAAAAAGTTAAAGGACAGTGGACAGTCTGGAAAACAGCCTAGGTGTAAATCAATTAGGTTAGGAATGGTGGAGCTGTAGTCCTACCTGTCCGTCGTTGTCTCCGACTGAGACTGAGTCAGGGGGAGGCACCGAAATGCCTTTGTTCCTCCTATTTCACTGTTCAAGTTTGTAGAACCCCACCCAATCGGGACCTTCGAAGGAGGGGCTGAGCCAAAGGATTGGGATGGCTACCCTGATCATCCGCGTTGTCTTACATCAAAACGCTGAGATAAGGGATTAGTGACGGGGGAAGGCAGGTATGTATGTCTGTCTGCCCTCGATTCAATCGTAATGCAGAACGGGGCTTGCGCGCGTAATCTCGCGAGACCGCCGAGTACAAGACTACAAAGTGACGTCACGCACTAGGCTTTTGTAGTCTACGGGTGCCGTTTCCGCTCTAGAGGAGCGATGGTATACGCTCCGGAGTGGAGAAATACACCCAAACAAATCCCGCAAAAAGTGACCAACATAAATGAAGCATGATCGTGGGCTGCCGAGGACTACCAAATGACGTAATGTTGCTAAAATCGGTAGTTCGTGTCGGGATACAGTCATGGCGAGATGCAGTCATGACGATGTTGCCTTGCATTATACTATCGATATGTGTGGGTCACACATCTAGATTGAACTATAATGCAATTGGTAGAGGGAGTAAAATTGCTGAATAAAGAACGTTGCATGTATAAAGAACGTTGCATGTATGTGATTCACTACTCAAGCCCCAACTAGGGGGGAAGTAAAATATGCTCACCTAGCAGAGCTAACAGGAAATACACACCCACTAATTTATGTGATTTGTATGGAACAACAAGCACCTCGGGCATGTCAGTGGAATAATGTGAGTGGCTGTCCATGTTGTTAAATCTCTTCTTATAGTAATATATATAAGATATATAAGAGGATACAGTCACCATAATTCCTTAACAAGATCAGTGCCTCTTAGGTCTAGGTCCTCCCACTGTCACCTATCTGCATGTATACTTAGGATAGATTGAACCAAGGTATATCATCGTTCAGTCCCTGGCGATCTGTGCCCAATTTGAAAACCCACTTTTGTTCTCACAGGAACAGAAATCTCGATACATCGCTCACATGTGGTGGAATGAACGGTTTTTCCAGGACATGCCACCTGAAATCTGTTTCTGCATGATTGTGTGTTATAAAATGTTTGGTGAGTTTAGAAATGTCCTTCTTGCACCGGAAAGTGCTTCTGTGCTCTTGCATCCTCACGCGCACCTTTCGCGTGGTCATTCCCACATAACGTTCATTGCACGTGCAAGTTATGAGGTAGATCAAGTTGGTACTATTACAGTTGGAAAACTGTCGCAGTTCCCAAGGCCGGCCAGTACCAATGTCCACACTAGTAGTTTTGGATGTTAGAGGGCAAACAGAGCATGCTCCGCAAGGATGGTGACCCACCACAGGAGGTAGGTCCCACAAAGTGCCTACCTCTCTCCTGGGTGTGGCTCTCGGGCGAGTGTGTACCAGACAGTCCCTTAGGTTTCTAGAGCGTTTGAAGGCAAAAAGCGGAAATTCAATTTTCTCTTTTCCACTATTCAGAATACGCCAGTGTTTCTTGATGATCTGCTGGACGCGGTTGGACTTAGTGTTGAAAGTACTCACTAATGTCAAGCGGTCCAAGGGTGGTTCCTCTGGTCGAGGTTCAAGTAGTGCAGCACGATGGTTATTCGCTGCTCGTTTGTATGAACGCTGGACAAGTTTTTTGGGGTAATGTCTGGCGGTGAACTGTTTAGATAGATCACCTGCATGACGTTTGAAAGTTTCTTGAGTAGAACAGTTACGACGTACTCGGAGAAACTGTCCGAAGGGCAGATTATCCCTCAGAGACTTAGGGTGTTGGCTTTCATACAAGAGAAGGGAATTTCTTGCCATGGGCTTGTGGTATAGTTCACTCTCTAGACCTGTCTCGGTACTATAGATCGAGAGGTCCAGAAAAGGAAGCCTTTCTTTGCTCAGCTCCATAGTGAAACGTAAATAGTTGTTCTGACTATTGAGCCATTGGTGGAACATAAGGGCAGATTCGCTGGTCCCTCTCCAAACCATAAGAATGTCATCTATGTATCTTTTCCACCAAATTATAGATGAAAAGAAAGGATTGGTGGGATGCAATACTATGGTTTGTTCAAACTTGTGAACATATAGGTTCGCTAGGGAAGGGGCAAAAATACTCCCCATACTGGTCCCGGAGATTTGGTGGTATATCTGGTCCTCATACATGAAGAAATTTTCTTTCATGGCTATGGTAGCCAGGGCCATGATGAAAGGCACAGGGGTGATGAAGTCCAATTCCGATTCCTCCAGGATGGATCTGGAAACATACATTCCATTTTAGAACCACTTTCTGCTTTTGCAGATTACTTCCTCAAACCTTTGGTACACACAATGCCTACCTATCTCAAGGACACTACCGATGTCCTGAGAGTAGTTCCTGACATAATTTTTGATCGAGAGACTGACTATCTAGTCTCTCTCGATGTAGAGTCCCTGTACACCTCCATTCCCCAGGATGCGACTCTAGATACCATCAGATCCATCCTGGAGTAATCGGAATTGGACTCCATCACCCCTGTGCCTTTCATCATGGCCCTGGCTACCATAGCCATGAAAGAAAATTTCTTCATGTATGAGGACCAGATATACCACCAAATCTCCGGGACCAGTATGGGGAGTATTTTTGCCCCTTCCCTAGCGAACCTATATGTTCACAAGTTTGAACAAACCATAGTATTGCATCCCACCAATCCTTTCTTTTCATCTATAATTTGGTGGAAAAGATACATAGATGACATTCTTATGGTTTAGAGAGGGACCAGCGAATCTGCCCTTATGTTCCACCAATGGCTCAATAGTCAGAACAACTATTTACGTTTTACTATGGAGCTGAGCAAAGAAAGGCTTCCTTTTCTGGACCTCTCGATCTATAGTACCGAGACAGGTCTAGAGAGTGAACTATATCGCAAGCCCATGGCAAGAAATTCCCTTCTCTTGTATGAAAGCCAACACCCTAAGTCTCTGAGGGATAATCTGCCCTTCGGAAAGTTTCTCCGAGTACGTCGTAACTGTTCTACTCAAGAAACTTTCAAACGTCATGCAGGTGATCTATCTAAACAGTTCACCGCCAGACATTACCCCAAAAAACTTGTCCAGCGTTCATACAAACGAGCAGCGAATAACCATTGTGCTGCACTACTTGAACCTCGACCAGAGAAACCACCCTTGGACCGCTTGACATTAGTGAGTACTTTCAACACTAAGTCCAACCGCGTCCAGCAGATCATCAAGAAACACTGGCGTATTCTGAATAGTGGAAAAGAGAAAATTGAATTTCCGCTTTTTGCCTTCAAACGCTCTAGAAACCTAAGGGACTGTCTGGTACACACTCGCCCGAGAGCCACACCCAGGAGAGAGGTAGGCACTTTGTGGGACCTACCTCCTGTGGTGGGTCACCATCCTTGCGGAGCATGCTCTGTTTGCCCTCTAACATCCAAAACTACTAGTGTGGACATTGGTACTGGCCGGCCTTGGGAACTGCGACAGTTTTCCAACTGTAATAGTACCAACTTGATCTACCTCATAACTTGCACGTGCAATGAACGTTATGTGGGAATGACCACGCGAAAGGTGCGCGTGAGGATGCAAGAACACAGAAGCACTTTCCGGTGCAAGAAGGACATTTCTAAACTCACCAAACATTTTATAACACACAATCATGCAGAAACAGATTTCAGGTGGCATGTCCTGGAAAAACCGTTCATTCCACCACATGTGAGCGATGTATCGAGATTTCTGTTCCTGCGAGAACAAAAGTGGGTTTTCAAATTGGGCACAGATCGCCAGGGACTGAACGATGATATACCTTGGTTCAATCCATCCTAAGTATACATGCAGATAGGTGACAGTGGGAGGACCTAGACCTAAGAGGCACTGATCTTGTTAAGGAATTATGGTGACTGTATCCTCTTATATATCTTATATATATTACTATAAGAAGAGATTTAACAACATGGACAGCCACTCACATTATTCCACTGACATGCACGAGGTGCTTGTTGTTCCATACAAATCACATAAATTAGTGGGTGTGTATTTCCTGTTAGCTCTGCTAGGTGAGCATATTTTACTTCCCCCCTAGTTGGGGCTTGAGTAGTGAATCACATACATGCAACGTTCTTTATACATGCAACGTTCTTTATTCAGCAATTTTACTCCCTCTACCAATTGCATTATAGTTCAATCTAGATGTGTGACCCACACATATCGATAGTATAATGCAAGGCAACATCGTCATGACTGCATCTCGCCATGACTGTATCCCGACACGAACTACCGATTTTAGCAACATTACGTAATTTGGTAGTCCTCGGCAGCCCACGATCATGCCTCATTTATGTTGGTCACTTTTTGCGGGATTTGTTTGGGTGTATTTCTCCACTCCGGAGCGTATACCATCGCTCCTCTAGAGTGGAAACGGCACCCGTAGACTACAAAAGCCTAGTGCGTGACGTCACTTTGTAGTCTTGTACTCGGCGGTCTCGCGAGATTACGCGCGCAAGCCCCGTTCTGCATTACGATTGAATCGAGGGCAGACAGACATACATACCTGCCTTCCCCCGTCACTAATCCCTTATCTCAGCGTTTTGATGTAAGACAACGCGGATGATCAGGGTAGCCATCCCAATCCTTTGGCTCAGCCCCTCCTTCGAAGGTCCCGATTGGGTGGGGTTCTACAAACTTGAACAGTGAAATAGGAGGAACGAAGGCATTTCGGTGCCTCCCCCTGACTCAGGCTCAGTCGGAGACAACGACGGACAGGTAGGACTACAGCTCCACCATTCCTAACCTAATTTATTTACACCTAGGCTGTTTTCCAGACTGTCCACTGTCCTTTAACTTTTTGATTAGGTCAGAACTATGTGAGTAGAGACCTATTTCATAGCTAACAATGGAATGGATAGGAGGGTAAAGTGGGAACCAGTTGGTGGTTGTCAGTAAACTCCATGTATAGAAGACCTTATGACTTTATTTTTTGCACATGGTCAGAGTAGATCAATGAGTTGATCCCTCTGCACTTTGTATTTATGAAGTCGGTTTCTATTCTTGTAGAGCGGGGTCTCACATATCCTGAGCCAGGTCCAGGAAGAGGTGAGGTCCACTCCCCGGACACTCTGGGTGAGTAATGAAGATGTACATATTTGGGAAATGATGTATCTCCTCTAACAGACCATGTTAGTTGATTGTGTTCCACTTGTATGTTTGTCCCCAACAGACATTACTTAGTCACCAGGTGTCGAAGAGAGGAGTTTACACAGATGAAGGAATAATATATCCTTTACTGGTTTTGCACGTGTGTGTTTTTTTGTATAGTTTTTCACACTGTTTTCACTTACAAGCAGTAGCATAGATATAGAACAGAGACCCTGAAGAAAGCCTGGGGAATCTCCCGGTGTGGCTGAAACATGTTGGTCTCCTCGCAGCTATTTGTGTGGACTGCGATGATTATGTTACACTGTTCTTGTTTTTAAAGGGGAAGGGGATAACGTTTATTAAAACTGGCTTTTTGTTAAGTTCCCTATCCTGTTTTAAACCACCACTTATATGTTTTTTGCACTGCACATTCCCATCGTATCAACACCATGCGGTAGTACCTTGTGATTGTGGGTCGCTACCCCGAACTGGTTATCAGGGTATGCTAGTGGTCTCAATGATCAAGAGACACAATACCCGATAAGGATTACCAAATGAGAATATTGATTCATACAAGACTTTTGATGGGAATCCTCAACGAGGGGTGACTTACGCTTACCGGTGCTTCACATTTTGGTGATATGTTCTGTTAGTTCTACTTTGCTTGTTCCCATGTACATTTGACATGGTCACAAGATCATAGAATCACAATTGGATTTCTAATTTCAGACCCCTAAGTTTGTTGTTTATTAGTTCAGTTCCTATGGGGGATAATACTTAGGCTTGGTCTCTAAACATCCCTCCAGCCCTGCTATAGTGTTTGGTTTTTCAGTGAATGTGCCGCCCGCACGATATTCAACAACATCCCCCTCTATGTGCCTAGTCTCACCTGTAATTTGATTACAGTCTCCAGGGAGATATTGTAATAGTGGGGAAGCAGAGCGCGGTGAAGAGCAAGACAAAGAACAGTGGGGCTGATTCACAGAACTAACTTAAGACAAAATCCTAAACTTACTACTTTTGGTATTCACAGAAGTTAGGATTTTGTCTTAAATTTGTCTTAAGACAGACTTAAGTTAGGATTTTGTCTTAAGTCTGTCTTAAGTCTGTCTTAAGACAAACTTAAGACAAAATCCTAACTTCTGTGAATACCAAAAGTAGTAAGTTTAGGATTTTGTCTTAAGTTAGTTCTGTGAATCAGCCCCAGTGTGAGTCTGCCAAGGACGGTGTGTCAGTAACCCTATGGGAAAGTCAATCCACATCCTCAAGGCACCCAAATCTGTTATGAGTGGGGGCCCCATTCCACCCACCATGTGTATCTTGCCAGTAGTTGGGTAGCCCACCCTGTACACAGTTTCTCGCCGGAATCCAATTCCAATTTCCCCCGTATTAGAGTATAGACGCGGGGGATAAAAGTAAGTTAGGGGTCTAGATGTTATGGACGAATTTACTCCATAATTGCTCCATGAATGAATAAGGTGTGCAGTGTTGGGGTCTTCGAAAGAAACAATAACGCAATCACCTGTGATAGACTTGTGCGAGGTGCCTATCCAAGGGACCCGTCGCACCATAAGAATTTTGCTTCTCATGTGATTGGGTAACGGCCTGTTTACATTAAGACAATGGATTACCTTGTTTTTTAATGAACCAAAGTCTTCCTGCTGTTGGTATGGAATTTCCGGCACCCCCGTTAACACAACTACATACGGTCTTACATCTGGGGGAAGATCAACATAACCCCTATAGTGATTTTTAATAGGTTTTATTCTCTGTGGAGTGGAGTGGTAAGTGTTATGATCTTTAGCCCTCGGGACTGCCATGGCTTTCAGGGCTGGTGCAGATTGAGCCGGCAGCTGATTTGCACCCTCCGCTACTCTATTAACGGAAGTGCTTGTAATGACCTTATGCCGAGGTTTCGGAATGGGTTTAACCACCGGAGCTACTGATGAAATAGCAGCAGGTACTGATATTTTTTTAGCGTTTCCCAAACAATATTTAAAAATTCCACATCCTTTCCTTCTATCGTGCAGAGTGGTACCCCACCATTCTCACTTTCTATTACAAGATTATCATATTCCCCCACCGATTTTGCTGAACTAAATTCTAATACTGAGGGGCAAATATTTCCCATGGGAAGGGGTGCGTGGGATACCTGAGATAGTGCTTGAGAGGGTAACTGAGCCTTTGCAACCTTAGCTTTTTTCCTAGAATAGGCAGAAGTATTATTACGCTTTCGTTTGTGGATGGCACTCTTTTGGGGGTAAGGGAAATCCTCCCGCTCATTACCTTACGCTTAACAGTCGGTACCGTCTCCAAAGGGGCCCCCTCAACCCTAGCCTCAACCCCAGCCACCCCACCCAATGATGGACTAAGGATGGGGGGGATGCACGTGGAGACCCCACTTTCGATGCTGGGGCTGGAAAGGATGCAACTGCTGGCTGATGGATAACTGCCTGCGTCAAAATAGGAGCTGGGCCCACTGGGCGGTCAGGTGTTTTGGCAAGGGCAAAGTGACCTAGAGAGGATTTTCTGGCCATGGCCAGCTCCTGGGATAACCTTCTAGCTGCATCAAGTTCAATGGAGACCCTATGCTGCATTTTATTGATCTCCATATCTATGGCGGTATTGGTCCTGGTGATAAAGTCATCAAGTGTCCCATTTTGCAACTTCCCTTTGGCTGCCCTACTTCTATACTCACGCGTGGACATAGCACCTTATCTTCTGCGAGCACCGCTAACAGGTGGATTTACAATAACAAAGTTGAGGCCAAGGGGTATAGCCCAGTCCAGTCTCCACCGGTCTCTAACGGCCTCAAACGGCCCGCTCTTTGCCCGGTCTTCGCCCCGGCCTGAGTCCCGTGCGCGTCCCACGTGCACGTGCTATGGCGTATTCATATAGTTGTTGGAATGGAAGTGAGCGGGAAGAGACATCAGGTGCGCTGGGTTGTTGAAGCACGTTGCCTCCTGGGTCTCGCAGTCCCATCCCCTGCCGGCGTGCTGGTTTCCAATCCCGGGTATTCTGCTTCAAGGGCTTCTGCGTGTGACAGTCTCTCTGGGCAATTTGAAGAACAGCTGCGAGCGGCTCCCGCGAAGTGGGGGCCTCGAGCCATAAATAGCCTGGCGCTGGGGGGCGGGAAGAGACACCAGGTGCGCTGGGTTGTTGAAGCGCGTTGCCTCCTGGGTCTGGCAGACCCGTCGACTGCCGGCGTGCTGGTTTCCAATCCCGGGTATTCTGCTTCAAGGGCTTCAAGGGCTTCTGCGTGTGACAGTCTCTCTGCACAATTCGAATAACGGCTGCGAGCGGCACCATGAAGAATCAGTCAGGCATTGTGGATGGTTGTTGCTGGAGGTTAAAGTTGGTGGTCACCACAAGCTATTGTTTCTGTAGTACAAAGCGCAGATCTCGCACTGCCGGTCATCACTGTAGCATGAAGAATCAGGTTCACTGAAGCCTCGTTTTGGCGGCCATCACGGACAGCAGAGTCTTGGTGGGACCTGGCCTGTTTGCAGTTTTGAAGAGCACAAAACTTCAGAAATTCTCCTTTTTTTTTAAAAGGGTTCACTCTGACGCCAGCTGAGGATCCACGACTTGGGGTGGCACCTCTTGGGGAACAGGTACTCACTCTAGCAGATGTCAGCTGGGCTCAGGTATGTCCGGTTACAGGTCCAGTTGAGCAGATCTGCTGGGCAGTTGCAGAGAGGCCTCCGGAGCTTGTTGTGTCCCTTTAGCTCAGAACAGGAGGTCAGACAATGGACCCTTGGAGTCACTTTGGTAGCTTGGGATGAAGAGAACAAGTCCAGTCTTCCTTCTCAGAGCTCAGAGCAGGAGTCAAATAGCATGGCAGTCCTCTGGGGGACATTTCAGACCTCAAGTAGCAGGGCAGTCCTCAGGGTGTAGTAGCAGGCCTCAGCAAGGCCCACCAGTGCAAGGGGTTCGCCCTGCTCTACACAAAGTCCTTAGACCAATAGGAAGAAGTTGGCACAGAAATTGGAATAGAAAAAGTAACTTTTATTACACCTCATGAGGTGGTGCTACGGTTCAGACAGTTCCCTTCGGTATTGCAAGAAGTAGCACCACGAACTAAGAAAGCATGGTCCATTTATACCCACACAGGGTCTCAAAAGAAGGCAGTACAAACAAAAGAGCAAGTTTTATGTACATATAAGGTAATATTGAAAGGCACAATCGATCAGTGGGAGGAGCTAACGGTTTTAGGAACTGGTAAACACATTCCTGTCTGGTACTAATCACTAGCAGATATGGACCCTACTCGACATGCGCGAAAGTGGGGGATGCTAAATATAACTCATTGCTGGGCAGATTTCAAGCGCAGTTAACAGGAAGATAGGACAAAGCACATGGTCGGCACGCAGTAACATGTAGCAGACAAAATGGCTGCTATGAATACAAAATAGAGTCCACTGAATGTCACGATAATAGCTAAAACTAAGATGTCTTCTGCTAATGCTTAACTTAATTGCTGTTAAATTACAACAAGGGGAACAATGCAAATCTCAAGCTGAAGAGCAATCCCCTGGGAAACAAAGCAGGCCTCACGCAGTAGAGCAGCCATCTGCGGGACAAGGCAGGCCTCAAGTTGGAAGACAGTCCTTCTTTAGTGTCCGCAGGAATAGGATTTTACTGAAGAGTGTCTCTTAAGGTCCGATATTTATACCTGTTGCCAGCCTTTAAAGAGGGGTGATTTCCTATTCTACCCCCATACCTGGTTCTAGAATGTTCCTCCCTTTCCCTGTCAATACTCCACAAAGTCTGGGAAGACTATCTCAAGTTTCCTTTAGTGTGCTGGAGGCAAAGCCTTTGACATGCAAGTGGGGCTGGGTACAGCTCTGCCCACAAACATCCTGGCCGGACAGGCCATCCTGTCTACACCGAGTCCCCTTTTGTCTCACTGTCTGGAAAGAATGCACACAGTCCAACAGCAGAGCCCTTCCCAGTCGTGTGACCCAGGACACAGGCAGAAACCACAAATGAGTATGATAGGAAAATGGCAACATCCTAAAAGTGCCTTTATAATTCCTGATGGTGAGAGAGAAAGTTCCTCCACGTTTCCATCGATTTCAGTCCTTCCTTGGTAGAGCTGCACATTCTGATCCATTTGCAGTCAAGTGTCTGTAAGATGACGCAAAGACACTTCGCGACTTCCAACATCAATAGGCTTGTAGTAATACTGCATTGGATCCTACTTTGGTGTTGCACAATTCAGACCTTGATTTGCTGAGTTGTCTGTCCAATGTGAATTGAGTGTCAAGGACACCATATGCAGCAGATCACGTTAGCAGAGCTACAATTGGAAAGCACCTTCAAAATTGCATTGATAGATTCTTGTTCAAACACTTTATTGTTAAAGATATACCTAGTGACAACGCATTACAGCCACTTATTTTGACCCCTTAAAGACAGGCTGCCCCACATTTTGTCCAAAGTATTAATCTTTGATTCTATTGGGCCTGCCGATTAAACCAAATGGTCCCTAATGTTTCTGCCTCTTTTAAATGTGAACAAAGTTTCTTCTAGCGAGGGTGAGAAAAGAAGTATGCAATTCCTGTGAGGGTTAAAAGAGGAGGAGGCTGGGGTGGTCAACACCCCTATCCTGAGGTGGAAACGGGGTGTCTCCAAATTTGGGAAGTGGAGTCCTCACACACCCCAGTGGGTGTCATGCTTCATCACAGTTTTAACAAACAGGGGCAGTTCTATTACTTGAACCTGAGGAAGAATAAAGACTAGAATCCTAACAAGGGTTTAATTACTGCATTACACAAAACACAAACTTAACAAATCAAACAAGAAAAATTATTACTACATCACATGAAAGACAATACCCCTACATAATAACAAATTATCTACAAAATTGAATAAAGTTATAATAAAAAGTCACAAAACAGTGGTGCTCACAAAGTTACATACAAAGCACATAAATACGGGAATGACTGTGTAAACAAAAACAGTGGCTGAGGAAAACTAATACATAGAGATTGTTACAACATAACACAATAGCAAACGATGCTTCCTCTTCAGTAGAAGCCACAGATGGGAGTCAACGGCATTTCGACCAAACTAAAATTGTATGGTCATCATCAGGATAACATACTTATTGACATGTATTGGATGCTCTGTCATTAAGTATTGTTTGTCCTGATGATGACCATACAATTTTGGCTCCCTCAGGACGTGGGGGGCTGGCAGGGGCCACGGGTCTTGATGCTTCCTGCGGTCCAATCAGTGAAAAGTGAGTGCCCTGAGTGAGACCTGGGGACCCACAAGAGAGGCCGGGCCATGGGGGATAGGGTCCCTGGGGCCGAAATTCGCCTGGAAGGGGAACTGTTGGCCCCCCTTCCTTTAATGACATTTTTTAAAAGGTCCAGCCCAGGGGATGGGGTGCCCGGGGCACAAATTGGCTCAGGATGGGGGACTGCACAGCCTGCCTCCCCATTAAAAAAAGGGTGGTCCTGGAGAATGTGGTCTTTGGGCCCAAAACAACCCAGGGAAGAGGTCCACATGACTCCCTTCTAAAAAGCTTTTTTTTTAAAACAATCGGCAGGTTGCCAGAAGCACTGTTCCCTTCCTCCAGCACTCTGCAAACATGCTTACTAATGCACTGCTGGTAGGGGGATGAAGTCCTCTTGGCTCCAGAGGGTCCTTGGGGGTCAACTACATCTCCTGTTACCTCCAGTAAGTCCCACACTGGGGATTGATGAGAGGTTTTCGAAGACCACGCTCCCTTTCTTCACCACTCTGCAAATGCACCTCCTAATGCACTGCTGGGTGGGGGATGAAATTCTCTTGGCTCCAGAGGGCCTTGGGGGCCATCTACCCCTCCAGTTACCTCCAGTACATTCCACAGAGTGCGATTGCAATGAGGACTTTAGAGGCCACTTCATTTTTGAGATGTCATCAGTAATGTCTCTGATAATATCATGGGTGATGTAATATGTCAGGTCATAAGCAATGCATTGAGGGGGTGTAAGTTATAGTTAGCTCAACTAACTATACCGGCTGAATATCACTGGTTTTGTATGTGGGAAATCTGAGCCTAACTATAATGTGGCTATAACCTTTGTTTTCCTTTAGTGAATATGTATATTCAGGGAGAGGATTTAGCCTTACGGCTAGAGCGGTCAGCCTCAAAGCTGGGGAACCAGGTTTTGAGAGGGAAGCTCAACATCCTGTGATTCTGAGCAAGACACTTAATCTCCCCATGCCCAAAAAAATGAATGTGTCCATCTGTAACGAAACTAGTGGTCATGTAAAGTGCTCTGATTCCTGAAACCTGTGGCGCTATTTAAAACTCTAATGAAAAAAAATATATAAATATGTAGTCACTGAAAAAACAAAAGGCTACAGGGACATTATAGTCGGGCTGACATTTCACTTGTACAAAACCAGAGAATTTCAGCAGTTATAGTTAGCTAAGCTTACTATAATTTATGCCCCCGCAATGCACTCCTTATGTCCGTACCTATTACATCACATGACATGACATGGTCAGTAACATCACTGATGACATCTCAAATGATATCACTGGTGACATCATCCACAGAATCTCTGACGCACCCACTCACTCCCCATGCAACCTTTCATACACACATTCCAACTTTGACACTACCATTCTCGAAACCATTGCCACACACCCACACCAGTACTTACATATCAACTCACTGTTTCATAAGTCTACACACATCTTCTCATTCATACATACAGCCACTGGTACACCAACTCACTCACTAATAAAGTCACTGATCTAGCTACTCATACAGCACACAGCTACTCACAAACTCAAACTCACCCATTGAGCTACTCACACACCTACTCACTCACCCACAGAGTCAATCACACAACTACGAACTCACCTATACAGTTATACACACACCAACTCACTTATTCATACAGATATTAGCACATACTTTCTCACCTATACAGTCAGTTACACAAGCACACACTCACCCATCGAGCCACGCTCACAATCATTCACTCACACATACAGTCACATATATACTCAAACACTCACCTATACTGCCTTTCACTTATGCAGTTACTCACCCATATACCACTGCCATATCCATTCACTCACTGGCACAGCCATACACACACTCACTTACCCATATTGCCTCTCTCAGATGCACTCATCAACCCATACAGCCACTAATTCACTCACTCACTCATCCATGAAGGGAGTCACATGCCCCTCACCCACCCAATCAGACACTCATACACCCATACAGGTACTCAGACAACCAATCAATAACCCAAACAGCCACTCATGTACCTACTCACCAACCCATTCAGCCACTTATACCCCAACTGACAAACTGATAGCGACATTCACACAAATTAGTCACTCACCCATACATTCACCAAGACATGTATAATCACTCACTTATAAAGACAGCCCACTAATTCCTCTTTTATAGGCACTCATACACCCACTGATTCATTAATACACCTTGGTGTATATATTTTTAACACTCTTAAATGTTTTAGAAACAATCACAGTCACTGGATGATGTCATCAGTAATGTCACTGCCCATGTCATGACTGATGTAACATGTGAGGTCATAAGCTGTGCATTGCGGGCGTGAGTTATAGTTAGCTCAGCTAACTATAACTTGCAAATTTCTCTGGTACTGTACAAGTGAAATGTTAGCATAACTTTAACGTCCCTGTTACCTTTGCTGATTCAGTGAATTTTTAATTTTTTAAAAATGATCTTTCCTTAATATAACATCCCTGCAATCTTTGTTTTTTTCCGTTTCTAAGGTTTTTTAAAATTCTATTTCTTGATTATAACGTCAATTTTTTTAATGAACCTCTAAGATTTTCATACTTTCTTTTTATAATTGTGTATTGTGTATTATATTTATTTTATATACCACTCATTTTTTGAGTTGGTATGTGTTTATTACAAAATACATTAATAACTGTTTTTATTTTTAATAATTGTTGCATTCACTGTAGAGAAAATGTGATCAGTAAATGTATGTATGTCATCAGAGTGACGTCAGTAGTCGCAAAGAGCATGTGGTTTGTATTAAGTGTAACATATATGTATACACATATTTACAATATATTTAACAGTAGCAGTTTATTAGTGTACTTTATAAACTCATACTTTTACAGCGATTTTCCAGAACTATCTTCAAACGTAATTTTTCGTTCCTGCAAAGACCCAAGAAGTCACAAGGATGTTGTTAACCGCAATGATCGCGCCTTTTTCATGAAGTTTAAAACATATATATCCATACATACAACAGTATTTTACACACGTCTTACAGTATTCTCTAAAGTGATGTTTTTGTAGAGAGTTTCAATAAAAATCATCCTTAAAACTTAATTTGTCTTTGCTCAGTGACTCCAGAGGTCACGATGGCGTCAGTAATCGTGATCCCTGCGGAGACGTCACAAAAGCGGAAAACAAAAGCCATTCAATGGTGACCAACACATCCAAAAATAATATGTAAAAGAATCCATTCTGAACATTGCACTACACAAATAACTACATACATACTTCTTTTAAAGCATGTTAGAACTCATATTTTTGCACCAAGTTTCTTTAAAAACCATCTTTCAGACCAATTTTCTATTTTTGCGTTTATTAGGGACGTTGCGACGGCGCCGTTAACTGCAACGTTGCACCTTTTCCAAAAAAGTGAATACACATTCATGCACACATTTTGCAGTATTTTACATACTATGGGTTTATTACTGTACACTTCAAACTCATGTTTTTCTAGTCTATTTCTAGAACCCATTTTTTGATTTTGCAGTGAAGCCAGAGATCGAGGTGACATTGGTAATCGCGAACCCCATGGTTATGTTACAAAAGCAGAAAGAAAAAGCAGGAATTCAGTAGCCATCACTGCATTAAAAAATGATAACTATATCATTAATTTTAACCATCACAGTAGATAACTCGCTATATAAATAACTCCATAAAAACATTTATCAAAATCTGAATATCTCTAGAACATAGTGTATTAACCTCATCACTGTGGCAAAAATTCCGCTGCAGTACTGAAGGTTCTGATAGCGGGCGTGGTCATGACGGCTCTCGGCTGTCATCAGCACACGCCCACCGTGACGCATGACGGCCGGGAGCCGTCATCAGCATCGAAGAGGTTAAACATTCACAGATTTTTTTTTATATTTCCACCAATATTTGCGCCAATGTTGATAGTGGCGATGTCTCCCAATGGTACACAGGGGGCCAAAGTGAATATCGTGTCCGATTAAAATGATTTATTTTGGGCACATAACGTGTTTCACTAACACCACAATTTTTCAAACATGGGGTCAGAGTACCTCTACTGTGACAGCTTATGCCCGTTTTTTCTGAATTTTTCAGCACCAGGACCTATTCCCGATGGATAAAATGGTGGCTGCAACTTTCTGTTCAAGTTATGTCCAGCCAATCAGAGAATTCCCGGTGGCGCGTGCATTCACGATTTATTGTTAAACCACTGCAAAATATCCGCTGCCAGAGATATCACTATAATTTTAAACTTAAATTTGTCAACAGTTGCTGAACAGATTTACACCAAATAAGCAAAAGGCACTGCCTTGTACTGAAATCTTCCTCCCTGCCAAAGTTGGTGTAAGTCCATACAGTGGTTCGGGCTGCAGGTGTGGCTAAAATTTCCTATGGGAATTAACATTACAAAAGCTACTCTGTTTCACACCCCAGATTCTTGGTCCCCACTGCATGGATCACCCCCAAACTTTCTATGACAATATGACCCACCTTTGACACTTTTTTGGGAAAATTTCATGAAGATTGGTCAAATGACACCAAAGTTACAGTCAAGTCAAAAAATTATTTTCCTATGGAAACTAGGTCCTAACTAAAACTACCACCAGTAGGTTTTATATATATATGTACACATTTCATAGTTAGCTGGGCATTTCACTCATACAAAACCATACGATGTTGCCTACTTCCTTTTCAGACAAGAGTAAAGAATTAGAAGAAGATTCCCTAATGACTTGTTTATTGAATTCACCTCCGCCCTATGTTCAGAATGCGAATGCACCTCTGTTACCCCCTCCTGTTGCTCAACAAGTGGTTGCTCAATTACCGATTGTCCAGCAACCAGCTCAGCCCCTTAATGCTTCCTTGTCTGCTTCTGCTCCGCCCTCACAGCTTGTACTTCAGCCCCTGCCTTCTCCCGCTCCTATTCTTCAGCCTGCTACGTTTCAGTCTCCGTTGCCTTCTACATCTGTAATACCTCCTATTCTTTCGAGGGATGCTCCTATTTCACAGAGGAGGATAGCAGATGCTGTTACAAGTTTCTTCTCTCGTTTTGTTAGGTCTATAAAAATGTCTCCAGCTTTCTCTAGACATCAATCTTGTTGTCAGCTTCCTTTTGCGGACGAGAAAGTAGCTTTGGGTTCTCTCGCTCGCAAATGGATTGAGCATGGACCAGAATAAAGTACCAATGATATCATGAGTTGTTTTCATCAATGGGGGGAGCCCACGCAGAGATATGTTTTCAACATCATGTGTCAAACTCTTATTAGAAGTTGGGAAGATATGGAGTTAGATACAGTCCCTTCGGACCTCCTGAAATTACAAGGTGATTTTGATAAAGGTTTTATTGTAGGACATCGAGTTGAGGAGGCGGTAACTAGACTCATTGCATTTTGAACAATGTTTCTATCCCTGTCCTTTTCTGAGGCTGATCCCGTCAATAAAAAGGGTAGCAAGAATTTTCCGATGGCTGAAGTCCCTCCCATATGGAGAGAAGAGGTGGTTGGTCCACCTCTAATCCCTGCTCATTTCCAGCGTATATGGGTTCACGAACCCCTGGAAGAGGTCTGAAGTATTGGCGCTTAAGCAAACTCTTCCCGACCCCCGTAAAAATCCTGCTGGATACTACAAAGAATTGTCCCAAACAGTTGATGCTTGTATTATGAATTTGGCCGACATTGATATGTTATTTGAAAATGTTGTTCCACAAGGTATATGGGCACGGATTCATAGGGAAGATCATTTGGCCAAATTGGGTGGTGATTGGGCTGCTATTAGAGCTGCGGATGCGAATCAGGTGGGTGGTGCAAAACCCGAGATTTGATTACGGCTCTTCCAGGTAGAATAATTGAGTTAATGAAGACAATGATGCCGGCTGTATGAGTAAATTGGGATAAGTTGGCCGCGTGTAAGCAAAAGAAATATGAAAGTGTCTCGGACTTTTTCACTCGTTTCGAAGAAACATTTATAGCCCACAGCGGTCAGGATTTGAGTGTAGAGGGGGGTCAGCGATTGTTTGTGGACAAGTTTGTATATAATTTGCTCCCGGAATTGTCGAATAAATTGAAGAGTTCTGAAAGTGCATGGGCTGTCTTTTCTCCTGCTAAAATATTGGCTACTGCACAGTATTATGAGAATAGGGATAAGGAGGAGCAGGAGAGCAAGAGAAGAAAAATAAGGTTTTGAAAACTAAAGTTCTTTTACAGCAGGCATAGCCGCCTCGCTCGAATCAGCATCAGCAAAACACTCAGTTTCAGCAGCCTCCACAGTTTCAGAGACTGTTGCAAAAACCTGAGTATTTTACGCCAAGACCTTCATTAGGTCCTAACCAATGTGCATATTGTAGGGAGGAAGTACATTTCAAAAGTAGTTGTCCAGTCTTATTACAGCTTATTAATGGGATGTCTGCTTCTCGAGGTCGTGGGAATTTTCAGACAGGATCTAGGGGAAGAGGACAAGGTGCCTCCTCTCAGGAGCAGCGTTCTTGTGTCCCATCTACCTCGAATTACTTTGACCAGCAGGCAGTTCCGTCTACGCAGTATTACAATGATAATTACTACGTTGAAGAGAGGGCTGACAATTTTCAGACTGAATAGGACAGCCATGGACGAAGTGAGGGAGTTTTGTCGATTCCAGTAGATAAAAATGGGCCGTATGTCACTGTCAATGCAATCGGTGTTTCAGAACCGTTTCTTTTGGCTACTGGTGCGATGATAAGTTCGATCATTCATTCTAAACTCCCTGGGCTTGTCTGGCTTAATAAATACTTCTGTGGATTTTCTGGCGCTCCAGTCCGTAATCCGGTTTCTTGCCCCTTGCCTGTTTCCATTGGTCCTTATGATTTGGAAGCTCCACTGATCCTGACAACTGGTTGTGGTGAGAATTTATTGGGTTTAGATTTGTTAAAACTATTGCATGCAACATTGTATTGTTCCCCTTCTGGTGTGCATCTCAAGTTGGGAAAAAGATTGATGTCCCCTATGTATTTATCTCGGGACAAGTTTCCATCTGAGTTACGTTCTCTCCCAGAAAGTCTTTGTGCCACGGGCCCGAACAACGTGGGTCATCTTCCGATCCCACCGTACGTCGTCACAGTTAAAGATAATGTTCGAATGCCACGCATTCCTCAATATCGTATTTCTAGTGATGGAGAGAGAGCATTGTTGGCTATTGTTGATGACTTCATTCAGAAAGGTGTGGTTGAAGAGACTAGAGGCAATGTCTGTAACAGCCCTGTTCTTCCGATCCTTAAGAGGACGGATCCTTCACAGCCTCCTGTCTATAGATTTGTTATTGATCTAAGGGAAGTCAACAAAATAGTGGTACCACACTTTCCTGTTGTTCCGGACATTACAGCCTTATTGAAGATGATTCCTGCTTCAGCGGCTTGGTTCTCAGTGATCGATCTTAAGAATGCTTTCTTTAGCATCCCCATTGCTGAGGAGTGTAGGGATATCTTTGGTTTCTCTTTGGGTGGCCGAAGTTTTCGCTTTAAGTGAGCTCCTCAACGCTATTGTGAAAGTCCCTCTTTTTACAGTAAAGCTCTTAAATGTCAACTTGATACTTTTCCTTTACCTCCAGGTGCTACGTTTGTTCAGTATGTGGATGATTTGCTGGTGGCTGCTGATATGGAAGATGTGTGTAGGAATGTGACTGTTGCATTATTGCATCATCTGGCTGTTCTGAATCATAAAGTATCGCCCTCCAAGTTTCAGTATGTCCGACAAGAAGTGACCTATTTAGGTCATCTCTTGTCGAAGGAGGGAAGGCGATTAACCCCAGAACGTATTCATGTTATTTCACAGATGCCTGTACCCACCACACAGAGAGAAGTACGTGCCTTTCTGGGTATTACTTACTACTGTAGACAATGGATTCCCAATTTTTCACTTTTGGCCAAACCATTGATGGCATTAACATTGAAAGATACGCCCCATCCGCTCCCTTGGACGGATGAATGTCAGAAAAGTTTTGTTGATTTACGTACTGCCCTGTGTTCCGCTCCAGTGTTGAGTACCACACTACATTAGACCCAGTAGCTAAAGCTTTGCCCAGTTGTCTTAGAGCTACAGCAGCTGCCGCAATTTCTATTAGACAGTCTGCTGGATTAGTATTAGATAATACACTCATTGTTATGGTTCCACATGCAGTGGATACCTTGTTAAATAGAACTAAGACGCAATATCTCACGAGTGCTCGTTTGTCTGGTTACGAGCTGACACTTCTGGCGAGTCATATACATATCAAAAGATGTAACACGTTTAATCCAGCTACACTGTTGCCACTCCCAGATGAGAAAGACGATCAGGAAAAGCATGATTGTTTTCTTCGAACAGAAGATGAGACAAAGGGGAGGATTGATTTAAAGGACACTCCGCTCAAGGACCCGGACGGGATCCTATGGGTGGACGGTTCTTGTTTTAAGCTTCCAAATGGAGAAACCACTTCTGCCTATGCTGTCACCACCTTATGCACTATTGTTGAGACAGCACGTATTGGACTTAATTCAGCCCAAGCAGCTGAATTAATAGCTTTGACTAGAGCATGTGTACTGTCGAAGGGAAAGAGAGTGAATGTGTATGCAGATAGTCAGTATGCGCTCGGTGTTGCGCATAGTTTTGGAAAGTTGTGGAGAGAAAGAGGATTTTTTACCTCTCACGGGACAAAGATTCAGCATGGTCAGTTGGTGACTGATCTTCTTGAGTCACTTACTTTACCAGCACAGATAGATCATAAAGTGCAGCGCACATAAGAAAATCACAGATGATGTGGGTCGCGGAAATGCGTTTGCAGACGAGGTACCGAAAACTACAGCTAGAAACACCACTAGTCGAATGTATGTGGCAGGCCCTGCAAATTGGGTGATGGAAATTGGAATGTGTGAAGATACGATTGAGAGTGTGAAAATGATTCAGGGAGAAGCAACTGAGAAGGAATTGAGCATGTGGAAAGAAAGTTACAAGAATGTTAGATCCAAAGGACAGAGTTGTCGGAACATCAGCGATGGTTGTTACCGGACGCTTATATGTTGCCGGTCGTGACTATGGCTCATGGCCCAGCTCACATTAGTGCAAAAGGCATATGTAAGCTCTTGCTCCGGTATGGCAGAATGAAGGAATTCCAAAATGTGCAGAAAATGTGGTTAAACATTGCATTGTTTCTTTAATGCATAACCCAGGAAAAGGAACCCCAACTCCAGCAGGCCATTTTGCTCCCCCGCCATATCCCTTATCGCTGCAACAACCTTAAGTATGTTCTGGTGGTGGTATGTGCCTTTTCCCGCTGGATAGAGCCTACCCCTTAAAGATAACACTGCTCTGTCAACTGCTAAAGTACTGATTAAGGAATTCTTCCCTAGGTTTGGTTTGCCGCGCATTGTCTGGAGTGACAATGGAAGTGAATTCGTAGGCCAGATAATGCAGAAAGTATTTTCTGGTCTTTGAATCAAACAAAAATTCCATGTGGCAAACCATCCACAGTCAGCGGGTTTGGTTGAGTGTTACAATGGTACGCTCAAGCTTAAGCTGGCGAAGATTCAAGCCAGTACAGGTATTGCCTGGTCTGATGCCTTGCCCCTAGCAATTTTGTCAACCAGAACTACTGTACACTCTCGTATGGGACTTAGCCCATATGAGGTGGTATTTGGATGCCCAACTAATGTTTGGGGTGTCCCCCATCGCAAAAGATACTCAGACATACCATATCCTCTGTTAATTGACTATTTGCATGATTTGACTACTAAATTAAGTGTTATTCGTCAACAGGTACAGAGTGTTCTGCCGGAGACCTCCACAGACCCAGGTCACACTATCGTGCCCGGCGACTGGGTCTGTTTGAAGAATTTTCAACAGACTGAGAATTTGGAGCCTCGGTGGTCCACGCCTACGCAAGTGTTGCTCTTTACTCGCACAGCCGTCAATGTGGTGGGAAAACGCAATTGGATACGTGGAGTGCACTGCAAAAAGGTGCCACTTCCTTTACCCTTTGATCAGTGGACTCGCAGTGGTGTAAGAGAATCGGACACTGCAGCCGTTCCTTGTTTTGTCCTTTTCAGTGATGCTTAGATTTATGGGACTCAGTCTGAAAAAGCGGATGACGATATTCTTCAAGCTGCTGTGCCTGTGCATCGTCGAATAGACACCACCAGCTCAGATATACTGTTCAAAGATCAGACCGTGCCGAGCAAAACACGCTACAATTTAAGATCAAGACCCAATGAACTGAACTCTTGAACATTTTTATTAACGAAAGACATTCTTTTTTTTGTCTTTTTTGCCTTTCTGTGTAATATTAGTATTAGAAGTGCTATCTGTCTCCGTCGCAGGGTCACGGTAGGAGACTCAGACTGTAACCTGATTCTGTTCTTTCAGTAAGCGGCTAGTGCCTCAGGATATATAGAAGCGATTAGCTGAGTGATCGAAGAAGAGTGCAGTGAGCGACATTTTTTTTAGATAAAGATGGATGGTACAATCATTGAAGGTAGGGAAAATAGGAAGCAAGAAATGGGATCAAAATATTGTAAATAATTGCGTAGTCGATTTGGCGTAGCTTTGTGTGTTCTTATGTTTTTGTGTATTTTATTAGCCTGCACAGCATGGATTGTTCATATTTTTCAATCAAGAAATGTTGCTAATACTACGACTTCTTTGCCTTCTTGACTTTCTGTCTTTTCACACAAAATGCATCCTTTACCCCCACATGAACAGATAAGGAGAGCCGAGTACATGAACAATACGTTTATCCAGTTGTTGCACCAA
Organism: Lissotriton vulgaris; assembly: GCF_964263255.1. Classification (NCBI taxonomy): domain Eukaryota; kingdom Metazoa; phylum Chordata; class Amphibia; order Caudata; family Salamandridae; genus Lissotriton; species Lissotriton vulgaris. The sequence goes on along the minus strand of NC_141689.1, from coordinate 1,931,235,341 downwards.
CATCAGTTGGCCATTAATACGACTGATTGTTGGGTGTGCGGACTCATGCCACATAATACATAAAATGGAATGCCATATCTGGTTCTTCCTTTTTCATACGAAGGTTCAGCTTGGGTCTATTTGACAAGGTTTTTGGCCGCATACCATAACAGACTTAGAAGCCCTGTGAGAACTCCTGGGAATGGATTACATTTTAGTCATAGCTCCTTGATAAAAATCATAGTGGTAATGGCCAAGATTGTAGAGAAGAGTAAGATTCCATTAGATGAAAGAAAGCTTATGATGGATGGAATGTTACCCACTATGTCTCCATTCTCAGCGACAAAACTAGAAAAGGCGAGTCTTCCCCAGTGTGGACTGTGCCCCATAAAGGAAATCTTTGTCTCCAGATTAACAGCAAGAAAGTTGACAATATCCTGAAATGTACATATACATATGTTCTTTGATTTCTTGAATTCCCTCCGCTAGTTCCGTCTCAAGGAACATATTTTGTTTGTAACGATCGAGCTTACACTTGGTTACCTTCTAACTTATCTGGAACCTGCTACATAGCTTTTCTCCTTCCCCCTACATATACGGCTTCGTCAGACCATCATAGAGTTAGACATAGCAGAGGCGTATTCGATGCCAAAGACACAGCAGAACTAGAGCGAGGAGATTTCCTTAAAGGATTCCTTCCCTTTTGGGGTCCAATGGTTAACAGCAGACACATTAGGCAATTGGTTTGAGTGGTTGAGACCACTATTAATGTTACCGCAGGTGCGATAGGTAACATTACAGCAGAGCTTCAAGCGAACCGTCTTATGACGCTTCAGAACCGAATTGCACCAGACTTTATTCTAGCAGATCGAGGAAGTGTCTGTAGATTGATCGGATCTAGTTGCTGCATTTATATTCCAGATGACGCTCCAGCAGTATACCAAGCCATTTCCAAATTGCACACAGTCTCCGAATCGATACATCAGGATGAAGGAGATTGGTCTTTAATGGGATGGTTTTGGGGAATATTGTCAACTTTGGGATGGAAGATCTTAACATTCTTTGGAGTAATTCTAGCTGTCATATTCACTTGTTGCTTGTGTGTTCAGTGTGGTCCTGCAGTTTGTGGCGTGTTGGCTACTTTATGCGTTCCATGATCTGCTGCTCAGAAGACAGAGAATATTAGAATGATGGTGCAGCAACAACTTGAAGATCTTATGAATATCAGTGTTGACTCTGACTCAGATTAGCATGAGTTTGTTTGTTTTTGCCTGAGTAATGGCAAAAGGAGGGTCTGAGGTTCTGTAAATTACAAATTTGTTTGTGCTTAGCCTCCATTTTGAGATCGCCGCCATTTTGTGTTGCCCTCACTCAGGCAGCTCGGCGAACGCGATGTTTTTTGTCGTTTCCACTTTGCATGTCAGGTGGCTTCCTCGCTTATGTTTACTAACGAGTGTCAGGGTCTGGCCGAGTACACTAATTCCTGTCTGAGCTGATTAATCCCCTTCCGGACTACATGTCATTTCATACCATTGTTTCCCTTAAGTTATCTTATCTGCTGTCCTTCGCTACACATCTCATGCATTCTTCTGTTTCTTGACTGTCCTTCTACGACACACCGCTGTGTTTTCTCTGCTAGTAAACCGAATTGTGTGGATTCATTTGTGATTTACTTAAGGGGTCGAATGGCAAACAGAACCTGGAACTTGAGTTGCTTTGGCTTTAAAACATTGTCTATAACATTTGCTTATAGCTCATGCTCGTGTGTGATTGCATTTTTGCATTGTGCTGTATGATATATAAACCTGTGCGCCACGGAGTTAAGTGGCAGTCTCTTTTGAACCTTGTTGTACTGACAACTTCTTAGACCACTGTACTAGGTGCAGCTAATAAATACCATCTTCTACGGCAGACAGAGAGTCCGTGTCTCTGTTTTGACAAGGCAGGTGAATCCCGGGGATTTAGGCGTACACTGCACCACCGGGCCTTAAGGCTGTGGTTCTCCACTGCTCCCGTGCCTGGCAAAAGTGACAGAGAAGATTGTCAACAAACAGTTGACTCGTTACCTCAAAGACAACAACATCCTGGACCCATCCCAATCAGGCTTCCGCAGCAACCACAGCACCGAGACTGCCCTCATCGCTGCCACAGATGACATCAGGATCCTGATGGACAAAGGAGAAACAACCGCCCTCATTCTCCTGGACCTATCGGCAGCCTTCGACACGGTCTGCTACGGCACCCTATCAGCACGCCTCCACAACGCCGGAATCCAAGAGAAGGCCCTGGCCTGGACCAACTCCTTCCTCTCCGGCCGAACCCAGAGCATCTGCCTCCCACGCTTCTGCTCAAAAAACACCGAGATCATCTGCGGCGTCCCACAGGGATCCTCCTTCATCCCGACGCTGTTCAACATCTACATGGCACCGCTCGCCCACGACGCACAACAACATAATCTTCCCCTCAACATTATCTCCTACGCCGACAACACCCAGCTGATAATATCCCTCACCGAAGACCCCCAAACCGCCAAAGCCGACCTCCACTGCGGAATGAAGGCCATCGCCGACTGGATGAAGGACAGCAGACTAAAGCTAAACTCAGACAAAACAGAGGTCCTCATCCTCGGACCCACCCCATCAGCCTGGGACGACTCCTGGTGGCCCACATCACTAGGCACTGCCCCGGAACCCACCAACCACGCACGCAACCTGGGGTTCGTCTTCGACTCCGCCCTCTCCATGACCAAGCAAGTCAACGCAGTCTGAGCGTCCTGCTTCAACACCCTCCAAATGCTTCACAGGATCTTCAAATGGATCCCTCCCGACACGAGAAAAACCGTCACCCAGGTCCTCATCACCAGCAGACTCGACTACGGGAATGCCCTCTACTCAGGAACAACCAAGCTCCTGAGACGACTACAACAAATCCAGAACAGCTCGGCACGTCTGATGCTTGACGTCCCCCGACGCAGCCACATCACACCCCACCTGAGAGGCCTACACTGGCTCCTTGTCAACAAGAGGATCACCTTCAAACTCCTCATCCACGCACACAAAGCACTACACAACACCGGACCTACATACCTCAACAACTGACTCAGCTTCCACACCCCCACCCGCAGCCTGCGCTCGGCCAACCTCGTTCTCGCCACAGTTCCTCGTATCCGGAAAACCACCGCTGGCAGCGGCAGATCCTTCTCCTACCTCGCCGCCAAGATCTGGAACTCCCTCCCTACCAGCCTACGACAGACCCAGGACCGGCTGGCCTTCAGAACACTCCTCAAGACCTGGCTCTTCGATCAGTAGCAGCCCCCCCCCCCAGCGCCTTGAGACCCTCACGGGTATATAGTGTGCTTTATAAATGCAATGATTGATTGATTGATCCTTCTTCATGGGCCAATGTGAGCATTTAATTAACATTTTACAGCAACCCAAAGTCCCTGCGTGTTATGTGAACAAGGGTTTGTGTTACCCGAAACACATCATGCCGAAAGGAGAGATAATAAACCTAACCGAATACTCTATCAATCAATCAATCAATCAATCAAAGCATTTATATAGCGCACGACTCACCCAGAGGGTCTCAAGGCGCTCGGGGAGGGGGGTCCGCTACTGCTCGAACAGCCAGGTCTTGAGTTGCTTCCTGAAGGCGAGGTGGTCCTGGGTCAGGCGGAGGTGGGTCGGGAGGGAGTTCCATGTCTTGGCGGCGAGGTAGGAGAAGGACCGTCCCCCTGTGGTGGCTTTTCGGATGCGGGGGACGGCGGCGAGGGCGTGGCCGGTCGATCGAAGCTGGCGTTTGGGAGCGTAGAAGTTGAGGCGGCTGTTGAGGTATCCTGGGCCTTGGTTGTGTAGGGCTTTGTGTGCGTGGGTGAGGAGAAGGAAGGTGATTCTCTTTTGTGTTCGGGAGCCAGTGCAGGTCTCTCAGGTGTCCGGAGATGTGGCTGCGACGGGGGATGTCCAGGATGAGTCGTGCTGAGGGGTTCTGGATCCGCTGGAGTCTCTTCTGGAGTTTGGCAGAGGTTCCGGCATAGAGGGAGTTGCCGTAGTCCAGACGGCTGGTGACGAGGGCTTGGGTGACCGTCTTCCTGGTCTCAGTGGGGATCCACCGGAAGATCTTACGTAGCATGCGCAGGATGTTGAAGCACGACGAGGAGACGGCGTTGACTTGTCTGGCCATGGAGAGGGAGGAGTCCAGGATGAAGCCCAGGTTGCGTGCGTGGTCTGTTGGTTTGGGTGCGCTGCCTAGGGCGGGGGGGCACCAGGAGTCGTCCCAAGCGGAGGGTGAGAACCCCAGGATGAGGACTTCCCTCTTGTCCAAGTTCAGTTTCAGGCGACTGTTCTTCATCCATTCGGCTACCTCTTTCATCCCTTCGTGAAGGTTGGCTCTGACGGTGGCGGGGTCGTTGGTGAGGGAGAGGATCAGCTGGGTGTCGTCGGCGTAGGGGATGATAATGAGGTTGTGCTGGCTTGCGATGTCTGCGAGGGGGCTCATGTAGACGTTGAAGAGGGTTGGACTGAGCGAGGAGCCTTGAGGAACGCTGCAGATAACTTGGGTGGCTTCAGATCTGAACGGGGGGAGGCGAACTCTCTGTGTCCTTCCGGCGAGGAAGGAGATGATCCACTCCAGTGCCTTCTCCTGGATTCCGACGTTGCTGAGTCGCTGCACTAGTGTACGGTGGCAGACAGTGTCGAAGGCCGCGTAGAGGTCTAGGAGGATGAGGGCTGCTGTTTCTCCATTGTCAAGCAGTGCTTGGATGTCATCGGTGGCTGCGATCAGGGCGGTCTCGGTGCTGTGGTTGGCTCGGAAGCCAGACTGCGAGAGGTCGAGGGATCCGTTCGTCTTGAGGAAGGCGGCCAGCTGCTTGTTGACGGTCTTCTCGATGACATTTGCAGGGAAAGGGAGCAGCGAGATGGGGCGGTAGTTCTTGAGGTCGTTGGGTCGGCTGATGGCTTCTTTAGTAGAGCGCTGAGTTTGGCGTGCTTCCAGCTCTCCGGGAAGGTAGCGGTGTCGAAGGAGGTGTTGATGATGTCCCACAGGTGTGGTGCGATGACTGCGTCAGCCTTGTTGAAGACCTGGTGAGGGCAGGGGTCGGTCGAAGATCCGGAGTGGATGGAGTTCATCGTGCGGACGGTGTCTTCGGTGCTGATCGGGGTCCAGGTGCGGAGGGTGGTGGTGGGGGGCGGTGGTTCGGTCGTGGCGTGCGTCGGTTGAGTGCTGAAGCTGTTGTGTATGTCCGCGATCTTGTTGTGGAACTAGGAGGCGAGGGAGTTCCAGAAGTCTTGCGAAGGGGTGATGTCGTTGTTTCCGGCATTGGGGTTGGAGAGCTCTTTAACAATGTTGAAGAGTTCCTTGCTGTTGTGTGCGTTGTTGTCCAGTCGTTCCTTGAATGCAGTTTTCTTGGTTGCGTGGATGAGTTGGTGGTGTTTTCGGGTGGCGAGCTTGAGGGAAGTCATGTTGTCCGGTGTTGGGTCTCTGCGCCAGGTTCTCTCGAGGGCTCGGCAGTTCTTCTTGGAGCTCTTGAGTTCGTCGGTGAACCTTGGGGCTTTCTTGCTGCCGGGTCTGCTAGGCGGGGTCCTCAGGTGGGCGAGGTCGTCTGCGCAGTCGCTGATCCACTTTGTGAGGTTGATGGCCGCTTGGCTGGGGTTCGTTGTGCTGGTGGGTGGGTTCTTGCTCAGGGAAGTCGTGAGCTGGTCGGCTGTGATCTTGTTCCAGCTTCTGCGTGCAACCTGTTGCTGGTGGTGGTGGATCGTGGTCCTTCTGAAGCTGAAGTGTACGCAGCTGTGGTCCATCCAGTGGAGGCCGGTGGCGTGGCTGAAGGTGATGTCCTTGTTGGATGAGAAGACGGGGTCGAGTGTGTGTCCGGCGTAGTGGGTGGGGGTGGTCACTAGGTGACCATCCCCAGGTGCGGAGGGTGGTGGTGGGGGGCGGTGGTTCGGTCGTGGCGTGCGTCGGTTGAGTGCTGAAGCTGTTGTGTATGTCCGCGATCTTGTTGTGGAACTAGGAGGCGAGGGAGTTCCAGAAGTCTTGCGAAGGGGTGATGTCGTTGTTTCCGGCATTGGGGTTGGAGAGCTCTTTAACAATGTTGAAGAGTTCCTTGCTGTTGTGTGCGTTGTTGTCCAGTCGTTCCTTGAATGCAGTTTTCTTGGTTGCGTGGATGAGTTGGTGGTGTTTTCGGGTGGCGAGCTTGAGGGAAGTCATGTTGTCCGGTGTTGGGTCTCTGCGCCAGGTTCTCTCGAGGGCTCGGCAGTTCTTCTTGGAGCTCTTGAGTTCGTCGGTGAACCTTGGGGCTTTCTTGCTGCCGGGTCTGCTAGGCGGGGTCCTCAGGTGGGCGAGGTCGTCTGCGCAGTCGCTGATCCACTTTGTGAGGTTGATGGCCGCTTGGCTGGGGATCGTTGTGCTGGTGGGTGGGTTCTTGCTCAGGGAAGTCGTGAGCTGGTCGGCTGTGATCTTGTTCCAGCTTCTGCGTGCAACCTGTTGCTGGTGGTGGTGGATCGTGGTCCTTCTGAAGCTGAAGTGTACGCAGCTGTGGTCCATCCAGTGGAGGCCGGTGGCGTGGCTGAAGGTGATGTCCTTGTTGGATGAGAAGACGGGGTCGAGTGTGTGTCCGGCGTAGTGGGTGGGGGTGGTCACTAGCTGCTTGAGTCTGAGGTTAGCGAGGTTGTCCAGCAGGGTGGTGGTGTTGTGGTCATTGTTCTCCAGGTGGAATTTGAGGTCCCCGAGGAGGATGTAGTCAGCGGAGAGGAGGGCGTGCGGGCTGATGAAGTCGGCGATGTCTTTGCTGAATTGTGTGCGTGGTCCTGGGGGTCTGTAGATGAGGGTGCCTCTGAGGGTGGTCTTGGGGTTGATGTGGACCTGGAAGTGCAGGTGTTCGGCGGTTGTCAGGGTGTCGTCGGTGTTGGTCGTGATGCGGATGGTGTTCCTGTGGATGATGGCGATGCCTCCTCCGGTCTGGTTGATGCGGTCCCTTCAGATGATCTTGTAGCCGTCTGGGATGGCGATGTCGGGCGCTGAAGAGGCGTTCATCCAGGTTTCCGTGAGGAAGGCGACGTCTGTGAAGTAGTGTCGAGCAGGTTCCAGAGCTCGACGGCGTGTCTGTGGACGGAGCGGGTGTTGAGCAGGATGCACTTCAGGTGGCTGCTGCTGTTGCTCGTCTTGGTCTTGGTGGGTGCGGGAGTAGTGCAGGTCCGGATGCAGGTGAACAATGCAGGAGCGGCAGCTGAAGGGTCCGTGGGTGCGTCTCGGGGTGGCTCGGTAGCATCCCGGGATTCGGCCTGTGTTGAGTGCGTTGAGGGTGGCAGCATTGTACGTCTGGTGGGTGGGCTGGGGTCTGCGAGGGCCAGGGGTCCTGGCACTGGGTGCGGTCCAGGAGCGGACGGGCGCAGACGGGCTTACCTTTGGCGCACCTTCGGTGCTCAATCGGTGCTCCCGCTGCGCGCGTCCGCTGCGCGGTCGCTCTGGGGGTGTCATAAGAAGGGGGACGGGAGGGCGGGTCAGCTGGGCGGCGGGAGCGGTGCGGCCAATGGGCCGGTGGTGGGTGGGGCCTGATGTGTGCCACGGCGGGAAACTGGCGAGCGGGCGGCTCAGCTGTGGCTGGGCCACTCGGGGGGGCAGGGGGGCGTCGGAGGCGGTAAAGGCGGCAAAAGGCTGGACTTGGCAGGAGCAGGAGGCGGCAGGAAGAGCAAGGGGGTGACCCGGCCTGGTGAGAGGCGCAGCGGTCACTCCCGAGCACTCCTTGCTGTCCCCTTAAGAAGGGGGACGGGAGGACGGGTCAGCTGGGCGGCGGGAGCGGGGCGGCTAATGGGCCGGTGGTGGGCGGGGCCTGAGGTGTGCCACGGCGGGAAACTGGCGAGCGGGCGGCTCAGCTGTGGCTGGGCTGCTCCGGGGGCAGGGGGGCGTCGGCAGCGGTAAAGGCGGCAAAAGGCTGGACTTGGCAGGAGCAGGAGGCGGCAGGAGGAGCAAGGGAGTGACCCGGCCTGGTGAGAGGCGCAGCGGTCACTCTTTGACTGCCTGGTGGTCCGTTATTTCTGTGGTGCCCGCTGGAGAGACAGAAAGTAGTTGGATATATATATTCACTGAAAAAACCATAGGTTTTTTCAGTACATTTCAAAGGTTTTGTAAATGATAATTTTTAAATGTATTAATTGTTATATTTTTTATACTGATTTACTACATTATTTTAAATTATTTATTTTCAGATATTTTGGGCCCGATGTAGGTAATTCTAATTTACCACTTCTTAAATACTGAATAATACCGATTCAGTATTTAAGAAGTGGTAAATTAGAGGGGGGGCAATGTAGGTAAATCAGAATCGGTAAATACCGAATCGGTAAGATTCTGTATTTACCGATTCTGTAAATACCGAATCGGTATCCCACATTGATTCCTATGGGCCTTAAAGCCCATAGGAATCAATGTGGAATACCGAATCGGTATTTACCGATTCGGTAAATTCTGAATTTTGCAAGGGTGCAGGGGTTGTCACTTTGACACCCTCTGGCACCCCAATTCTGGACTTGTGTGCCATGTGGCAAACAGACATGCCCTAAGGGCATGTCTGTGTGTCACATTGCACAGGTGTGCATGCACAGATGTGCATGCACACCTGTATTCGGTATTTTACCACCCAATAGGATTGGATGGTAAAATACCGAATCTGACTGGCCTTTGGGACTCAGAAGAGTCCCACCTACATATGGAAGTTACCGAATCGGTAAAAATACCGATTCGGTATTTTACCGATTCGGTAAATTTACCGAATCTGTAAAATAGGCCACCTACATCAGGAATGACCATTTACCGGTCGGTAAATGGCCACCTACATCTGGCCCTTTATTTTTAAATTAAATTACACATTTTTAAAATAAATTGAAAATAATGTTTTTCAAAATATTGAAATTGTAATATTTATTTTATTATTTAATATTTTTTTAATTTATATATATTTTATATGGCAGGCAATGATATCCTATGGAAGGAAATTCAAGTTACTGGTAAGTACAGTTAAATTTACTTTTCAGTAATAGTAGTGAGCTAGATTGGGGAATTAATTCCTCTTTAATCCTGAGGTCCCCTATGAGCCAACTAGCCCACCACGGTACCTCCAGTATGCGCCAGGCAGCTGTGTCATTCAAAGGGCATGCCCCCTTTTTACAACACCCTCCAACACAGCTTTGTGACGCTCACTGGAGATACCTGTTGGACTAGTTGCCCCCTAAGGGACCTCTGTTTTGAAAAGGAATTAATTGCCCAACTTAAAATGCGCCTCAGGGCATGTTTGCACTGACATCACCTCCAGCACCGCCCCCTACCTTCACCACTGTGCTAAGGCGCCCTGTAGAGTGTTCTAATTTGGGGTTTTAAGTCCCCTTGCATACTGGGGGTCCCTGGGGGACCCTGAGGGCCAACTAGCCCACCGGTAACCTCCAGTGGGCGCCAGGATGCTGCATTGCAGAGAGGTGTAATGAGGCCACACCCCTTTTTACACCTCTCTGCAACGCAGCCCCAGGGGACGTTTGCAGAGGGGAAACTAATTCCCCTTGCATACTGGGGGTCCCTGGGGGCCAACTAGCCCACCAGAAATCTCCAGTATGCGCCATGGGGCTGCATTGCAGAGAGGTGTAATGAGGCCATGGCCCTTTTTACACCTCTCTGCAACGCAGCCCCGAGCACGTTTGCAGAGGGGGAACTAATTCCCCTTACATACTGGGGGTCCATGGGGGCCAACTAGCCCACCTGGAACCTCCAGTATGCGCCAGGGGGCTGCATTGCAGAGAGGTGTAATGAGGCCACCCTCCTTTTTACACCTCTCTGCCATGCAGCCCCCTGGTACGTTTGCAGAGGGGGAACCAATTCCCCTTGCATACTGGGGGTCCATGGGGGCCAACTAGACCACCTGAAACCTACAGTATGCGCCAGGGTGCTGTGTTGCTTTGCCCCGGGGGTGGGGTCCCCGAGGCAGTGTGGGGGGATTGCAGCCCCCCACCCTTCTTTTTCACTATGCCCCCGGGATTTGGTCCCCCTGGGGGGTAATTTGAAAAAAGCAGACCGGGTTTAAAAAAAAAAAATTGTGGGCCTTGGGGGTACTTGTGGGACCACCTGAGCAGGCCTAGGGGGTCAAGCTGTTTCTACCCTGCACCCTTTTTGCATTCTACACGTTTGTTTTTCTGCTTTCTTGTGCCTCGGTCTACCGAGCACAAGGTGGCTGCCATAACTTCCTGGTTTGGAGTGTTTACAGCCAATGAGCATACAGCTCGTACTCGGAAAGGTACGCGTACGGTACTCGTACTGTCGTACCGTACTCGTACCCCACGATTTTTATAAACAAAAAAAATTGGGGGGGGCTTTGGGGGTCCTTGTGGGACCCTCTGAGTAGGCCTAGGGGGTCAGGGCGTTTCTACTCTGCCCCCTTTTTGCGTTCTACACGTTTGTTTTTCTGCTTTCTTGTGCCTTGGTCTACCGAGCACAAGATAGCTGCCAATACTTCCTGGTTTGGAGTGTTCACAGCCAATGAACATGCAGGTCGTACTCGAAAGGTACGCATACGGTATTCGTATGGTACTCGTATGGTACTCGTACCCCGCGATTTTCGTCCCCCAAAAAATTTGGAGTGGGGCCTTGGGGATCCTCGTGGGACCCCCTGAGCAGGCCTAGGGGGTCAGGGTGTTTCTACCCTGCCCCCTTTATGCGTTCTACACGTTTGTTTTTCTGCTTTCTTGTGCCTTGGTCTACCGAGCACAAGATGGCTGTCAATACTTCCTGGGTTGGAGTGTTCACAGCCAATGAGCATGCAGGTTGTACTCAGAAAGGTACACGTACGGTACTCGTATGGTACTCGCACCCTGCGATTTTTGTCCCCAAAAAAATTTGGGGTGGGGCCTTGGGGATCCTTGTGGGACCCCCTGAGCAGGCCTAGGGGGTCAGGGTGTTTCTACCCTGCCCCCTTTTTGCATTCTACACGTTTGTTTTTCTGCTTTCTTGTGCCTCAGTCTACCGAGGCACAAGATGGCTGCCAACACTTTCTGGTTTGGAGTGTTGACAGACAGTGACAGACAATTAGCATTCAGCTCATGCTTGGGAAAATACAGAGTACAGTAAGCTTACAGTAAGCTTACTGTATGCACCTCTAGATATACTTATGATTTTACTTTTGATTTTCTCAGGAACTACTGAATGGATTTACACCATTTAACAAAGGAGTTAAACGAAGACATTACGTAAACTCATTATGGCATGAGGAAGTAGAACAAGGATGAAATTGAAGAATAATCGTTTACACAAAAGACAAAATATTAAGGTTCGATTAAACATCTAAAAATCTTTAAATATATTCAAACATTAGAAATAGTACATAAGCTGAAAGAAAAGGCACGTTAATCTGATCAGTCACGCAAGGATGGGACTAGTGAAGGGGCTGTAGGGAGATATCCATAAATTGGAGATCAGTATAGAGGCAGTAGGAAGGGGGGGTGGGAATAAGCCACACACTAGGGAACTTCAAAATAGAGATAAAAATGAATAATGGTAATGAAGGAAAATGAACTTATCTGCTTGGAGCCGCATTAAAAAGAGGCAGAATATTGATGGCTCATGCCTTTCATGTGTTGCTATTGTCCTATTCTAGAACCTTTTAATATTGTGATATAAGCGGCTGCTTGGATTGCATTAAAGGAATAATGCATAATGTAGCCTCAGTTTTTGTAATGAAATCCAGGTGGATGAATTACAATTCATTCACAAGTACACCCTCAGAGTCACAAACAACACCAAGAACACACTCAGCATTGTCAAGCAACTGCACTTCAGGTTTCACACCAACCCCCTGACCATCCTCAGACTAACACTCATCTACAGATCTCCAGGCCTACATCCACAATTCCGCTAATTCATCAACAACTACATCAGCATGCACGTCCTCACCTCCACAGATTACATGTGGCTGGGGGACAGCAACTTCTGGCTGGAGGACAACCTCACCACCATCCTGAATTGGTACATCAACATTTGCATCCACTTCTCCGACAAGCAACACACTGCCCCACACCCCGCTACAGATCCCCCGAAGATGCTTGATCTAAGTCACCAAAGACGAGCTGTGTGGCACCCTCACCCAGGACACTCCAACCAACACCATCGCCACACCCTGCAACCTCACACACTGGATGAGCGACTGATCCAACAATCTTGCTACATTGACAGACTTTCCTGTGAAGCACAACAACAGTTAAGCACCCTGGGATAATGCAGACCTACTGGAGTCATACATATCTAGCCGGACTCTTGTGCAAACCTTGTGACACAAACAACCATCAGTTACCTTTCAGCCCTGGAAACCGCCACACACAGACATCACCATATCATCAGCATGGAGAAGAGGACATCCTTCGGATAGGGCCTAGGCACCACCACACACATCATCAAGGAGCTAATCAGCATCGTGAGTGAACTATCTAACCCCAGCTCTCCATCCAAAAGACATGCCACCCTTGCAAGGCCATATGTAAAGAAAGTGGTCCTAGACACAATTTTTAAACACTGCAAGTGATGTGAGTATTACTTCTTCACAGTCAACAAATAGTCAGACTTAATCTGAACACAAAAACACATGGAGATGTATTATTAGCTAATTCAGCTATAAATGCAAAAAATGCAAAAATCCCAACACAACAGTATCATGACAAATTCTACTGCAGTTTATTTACAATTTCATAAAATTTCAGCAAGAAGAAAAGAGAAAAGTTGGTGCTCAGGTGAAGAAAGGTGTAAGTAAAGGTTTGGAGTGACTCAGTGCAACAAAGAAGATATTTTTACATTGCACATGTAAAGCCTACCCACACACAGTATATATACAATATTATACAGGGGGACAGGGAGGGACTGGTGTAGGCTTTGAACAATACAAAATGGGGGGATCGTCAACGTTTCGACCCTGGCGCAATAAGGGAAAGTCACGACCTCTGCTGCAGGTCTTCTTCAGGACGGTTGGGGGGGACTGGGGACGGGGGAGCACCACAAAAAATTGAGAAGGTGTAGCAATTCCAGATCAGTTGGGCGATACACCTCTGACTGAGAAGTTCAGCTCTGACTGAGAGTTCAGTTGAGAAAACGTTTGGTACAAAACGGGCAGTCGAAATCAATCGTGCCTAGTCCGGTAGCGCAATGGACATTGTACCGGTGGTAGAAGGCGAGGAAGAACTAGGTCTAGTTCAAGAGGACCTCAATTTAGTTCGTTATTCCCAGTAGTTCGGATTTGGGCAGGCCGTAAATTGTAAGATTTGGTAACTCTAAGCTCAAACCGGCAGCTCCCGACTCTCGCATCCGAGAGAAACCACGTGGATGCAAGAGTCGGGAGCTGCCGGTTTGAGCTTAGAGTTACCAAATCTTACAATTTACGGCCTGCCCAAATCCGGACTACTGGGAATAACGAACTAAATTGAGGTCCTCTTGAACTAGACCTAGTTCTTCCTCGCCTTCTACCACCGGTACAATGTCCATTGTGCTACCGGACTAGGCACGATTGATTTCGACTGCCCGTTTTGTACCAAACGTTTTCTCGGAGTCCTAACTTCTGTGAATACCGAAATGAGTAAGTTCATGCTGTGAATACCAAAAGTAGTAAGTGCATTCTGTGAATGCCAAAAGTAGTAAGTTCATTCTGTGAATACCAAAAGTAGTAAGTGCAATCTGTGAATACCAAAACGGTAGTAAGTTTAGGATTGAGTCTTAAGTTCATTCTGTGAATCGGGCCATATGTGTGGTGCAAAAAAGAATTAGTGGAGTGGGTGTAGGTGGATTAAAAATACCGTTCTTAGTTGGCCTCAATAGATTTATTATACTCCTAGGCAGGTATGTTAAAAGTGGGGTGGGTATCACTACTAACCAACCTATAATGAGGATTGGTTCAGTGAAAGGTCAACATGTTTCATGCTACCCCTAGCATTTCTTCAGGACCATGCCGGGACCAGCCCTGCATTTGTCACTCCAAAGTACCTAGTTAGGCAGTTATAATTAAAATAACAAATATACACTTAAGTAATAAAGCATGCGTTCGTGTTAGAATACATACGATTTTCTCTGATTTCAGATGCTGTAAATAGAAAGCATATCATTAGTAGCATTTGACACCTCCCCAAACGGAAGGCTCACATAGTATACTCTCAAGGTGCACGCAACCTGGACTATGGTGGATGGTTGCACCATAATGGCGCGTGCAGGCTCTCTTGTCAGATTTTAGATGATGACTGTGTTAACTGGTTGTGAATTCACACATAAAAACAAGACAGGACCTAATGTGACCAGGACGGTAGACACATATAACACATAATAGATGAAATGAGGAAAAACACAATAAATGGAATTAGGAAAAAACAGAGAGTAAGGCTCTCTGTATTTACTTGTTGCTGTGCTCAATGGCACCTCATGGTCTCTCTAGGGATTCGATTTCACCGTGTGGACTCACTGCTGGTTGTCCGTTACGAGGTAAAAAAGAAGGACAGAGATCGGTAAAAACATGCCCGCCAAATTGCTGACGGCAAGTGCACTGGCTTTCAGATCCCGTTTGTCTGAAAACTCGGGTTTCTATAAGTATTACTTACTTCCTTGCTGGTGAAACCGATCGCTAATACCTAGTGTCAGCTTCCCCGGGACCGCATCTTACTCGGGAGTCGCGCTGGTTCTGTTTTAGTGAAACCTGAGCTTCCGGGTACTCCCCCTAGCCACTAGACCGAGAGCGGGCAGCGGCCATCTTGGGAGGATGTGATTCAGTGGTACAATAAACAATATTGACAGAGTATGGCGCTACTGCACAAAATGAGTTGCGCGAGCGTGACTGGAGTTTTGAAAATGCGATATTATTGTCAAGTCAGAGCATGTATTTCGCAATGCAGGCTTTGGTGTTATATATTTGAAGTGAACAAAATAAAATAAAAAAATTAGGAGGACATATGGCAGAGGTATCGCCAATAGTAGTAGTAGGGCCAATTGGGAGATTTGTACAGCATCACCCTATTCAAAAAGCGACAGCTATTGTTTAATGTGACGAAGTGATACCGCTTGATGTCACAAGAAGAATAAAAAATAAAAAAAATTAAAGTAGGAAGCTATACTGCTCATTAATGATTAACCCTAATCAATGCACACCTCATGGTAAGGGGTTTGTGAGCACCAAAGGGGGCAGTATAACAGGATTTCCTAGTTCAAATAAGAGGTTAAAGTTTCTACAGTCATACTAACCATCGTATTATTAGTGACATATGTCTCAAAAGTAGTTCTGATGCTCAAGGCAACCGGTACCTTGTGTGATTGAACCAAACAAATAGAAGGATACCTGTGAGGGATGAAAAAATTAGAAAAGGTTAATTCCTGAAAGCACCCCAAGGAATATCATCATTGAGTCCACAGGTGTCCGTGTGTAATTTGAACACCCATCGTTGTTCACGCTCATGAAGTATTCTTTCTTGGTTTTCCCTTGTTTTCACAATTTCCAGGACAACCCATGTCATATCGTTGGGTGTATGGTTGTGTGGAGTGCAAAGAAAACGATGGATTTAGGCCCAGATCATTGTACTGGGGTGAATGTATGACATTGTTCTACATTCTGTCCATCAACTGTGTTTTTTGCAATTTTCACCCCGAGTGTGCTGGGTATACTCAGACGTGAGTCCCAGGCTGTCCACACCACTGGAGTCAAGCTATCCAGGCTGATGAAGGCTGATAGCCAGAGACCGGTCCTTGGGTGCTTGATTCCGGTCTGGGAAAGACATGGCTTGGTAGTTCGGACTGGACTGTTCCCATGAGGCACAGGGTCAGAGCTGATTTGCATATACCCAGTGTCTAACCCAGGGTGGTGTGGAGTGCATAAAATCGATGGATTTAGGCCCAGATCATTGTACTGGGGTGAATGTATGACAGTGTTCTACGTTCTGTCCATCAACTGTGTTTTTTGCAATTTTCACCCCAATGATGAAGCATGTCACCGGGGGGCGACTACGGTGAGTGAGGGGACACTAGAAAGACATTTTTCTTTCTTAACTGGTACCACTGATCACTCAGGAGAGTTACCATAGTTACCATGACATGAGCTAGGTCTCGGAACCCAATACATTGGATTCCCTTTTTTGCACAGTCAATATTTGGAGGGCGACCTAGTCTCTCGTTCCTCCTTCTCCCTTAGTTTTATATCTCCTTTGAGTACGCCACATTCCATGTGAGCTGGAGGCATGTAGAGACCCAGGCCCTTCTTAAACAATGTAAGGCAGTACCACAGGATTTCCTGGAACATCACCCTGCTTCCCTACCCGGCAAATGTCATCAAGAAGACAGTCAATGAACAACTGACCAATTTCATCCAAGCAAACACCTCCAGGCAGCCTGCCCTAGTCCATCTTCCACAGTAATCACACCACTGCAACCGCCCTCATTGCCACCACCACCAACATCTTGGACCCTGCTCAACAATGGTGAGACCAGCCACTGCCAGATCCAACCTTGAAGAAGGCATGAGGTCCGTTGACGAATGGATGAACATCAGCCACCTGAGGCTGGACTTGGACAAGACTGAGGTCATCATCTGTGGATTTTCCCCTTACGACTGGGACAACTCCTTGTGTCCCACCGACCTGGGCTCCACACCAGCACCCAGTGACCACGCATGCAAGCTGGTGTTCATGGTAGACTCCTCCAGCAAAATAACGATGCAACTCAACACCATCTCTAACTCATGCTGCAACACCCTCCGCATGTTTCAAATGATCCTCAGATAGATCCACTCCTAGGCAAGACAGACAGTCACACAGGTCCATGACACCAGCCGGGTCAACTACAGCAACGCCTTCTATGCAGGAACAACAACCAAACTCCAGGAGGACTTGTACACATCCGGGGTGCATCCGCACACCTCATCCACAGCATCCCCCGCTACAGCCACATCACTGTCCACCTGAGATACCTACAATGGCTCCCTGTCAACTGCAGGATCACCTTCAGACTCCTCACCCACACTCAGGAGGCAGTCCACAACCCCAGATCCAAAAACATCCTTGAACGTCTCTCATCCAACACCCCTTTGCCCCAACTCGGTCCAGCCAACCTTGCCCTGTCCACCATTCATCACATCCACAGAACAACTGCATGCAGGAGATAGTTTTCTCACCCCGCCAAACAGACCTGGGACTCCCTCCCCAGGCACCTCCACATGACCCATAACCTCTACGCCTTCATGGTACTCTTCGAAACCTGTCTGTCTGAGCAGTATTGCACCCCCGCCTCCCTCAGCAGCTTGAGACCATCACGGTTGAGTATTGCACTTCATGTATGAATTTGAAGATACATTGTGACCTCTGTGTGTCCTCGAACAGACTCAGATCACAGTGTATGGATGGCTTGAGTTTGTTCCACACTCAGGCATACTTTGACATATCCCCAGATGTATGTTGTTGACTCATGCTAAATGACTGCAACATCAATTTACCTTGTGATTGTTTTCTTTATTTCTCTGTCAGGTGTGTGATTCGTGAGTAGGTGATAGGTGCTGTACAATAATCCAGAGAATCCAAAGTTCATAGAGGGAGATGTGATGCTTTGCAGTTGGAGTCACCAGAGTCCAGACCACAGTGCTTGGCATCATTGTTCAGACTGCAACCAGCAAGTCCATGTGGCAGAGTATGACAGTTAATGAGGTGATGCTGTTGCACACAAAGTCATGGTGCCAGACCAGGTGACCTGGGAGATGTGCAGGACCCGCTGCCTCTCATGTTTTTTTCCGTGGATGACCCACCTTCCTTGGTGGACCCTGATATGCAGGCCTTGAGGATGCATGGGATGCTCCGTCTGATGATTCCTCCTCCTCCTCCCTCCCTGTGCCTAGTGGCGGTCTTCGCCTAGAAGTGTGTTTGCTGGTGACACAGGTAGGGTGCTCCATGTTGTCTGCGACCTGACAGAGTCAATTGCTCATGTCCCTTTGCACCGCTGGGAGCTCAGCCAGTCTTGCCACCATCCGTCCTTGGTGTTATTGTTGACTGGCGTGTTTCTCGGCCTGCAGGTTTTGGATGTTTGTGAGGGTCATCACTACCTGGCTGGGCTCCCTGGTGTCCCGCCGGTATGCCTCCAGGATGTTGCGCAGTTCTGACATACCGGGCCCTGCAGCTGTCTGGTCGGGTTCTTGCCTCCGCCTGCCGCCACTCCCACCACCCCTGCCCACACGAGCCTGGCCTACACTTGTGGGCACATCGGGACAACGGGACCCCCGAGGGATGGCAATGGTGGAGTTGTCTGCCACCTCCTGGTTGCCCGGCGGACTTGTCCCTCATCGTCAGACTGGCTCAGTTCTTCACTGCGGGCAGGGCTCCTAGATGTCTGCTGGGATGTGGCAGGAGTGTTGGTGGTGGTTTGCACAGATACCCTGGATCCAGGTGCTGCAGGGGTTTGGACAGCAGAGGGGCAAGGGTGGTCGGGGTCTTCCGTGGAGTGGTGAGAGGCATCACTGATGGTGGGATCAGGGTCCTGTGGAGCCTGGGACTGTGAATCATCTCCCCCATTGTTGGGGGTAGATTCTGCATGTTGCCCTGTGGGTGTGAGAGACAGACAATGTTAATGCCATTTCATGCAACAGCTATGGTTCATACACACTGTAGTTGGCACTGTTCCACCAGGTAGTTGTCTGTGCTTTGCATTGTCCTCAATGTTCACTTGTGGATGGGTATGTTGTGGGGTCAGATTGATATGTGCTCCTGAGTCATTGACATGTGGGGACATATTTACAATAACTGGTGCATCCCTGCAAATCAGCAGGGATGCGCAAGTTATTGTGTGACACAGCTCCGCCAGCATGGATGCGCCGCATTTACAATGGGGTGCACCATGGGGAAAAAACAGCACAGATGAGTCACACATCTGTGCTGTAAAAGTGGCGCATTGCTGGAGTTGCGTCGCAAGTGCAATGCAGCTCCAGCAGTGCTCTGGGGGGACCTATCTGCACAATGCTGCGTCAATCCTTACGCCTGCTTCAAGCAGGCGCAGGGTTTTGATGCAGCATGGGCTTAAAAGTGACTGAGTGAAATCTTCTAGATTTCACTCAGCCACTTTTAGGAGGAGTTCCGGCGCCAGAACGCCCCCCCCCCCACCCCTCTGCACAGGAACACCTACTTCTGGCGCAGGGCTTTGCAACGTGACGCATCTTCCAGAAGTGTCACCTCGTAAATACCCTGCACCATGGTGCCACTTTTGTGCCGCCACTGCGTCACAAAAGTGATGCAACAGCGACGTAAAAGAGGTGCAAGGGGCTTGTAAATCTGCGCCGTGGATTTTTGGCTTGGATACTTCAGCAGATTTGTATTGGTCTTGTTGTGTTACATGGCAATTGTAACAGTGGGACACTCCATTGCCTGTCCCAGGAGGGTATGTTTGTGTAAGGGGTGTGTGTAACAGGCCATGCTGGTAGTTGGGGTCTGAGTTGGCACTGGGCCTCCCTCATGATGTAGCTGTCCCCCCAAGGAGCATGCTGCCATGACAGTGGGTGTAAACTCCTGTCCAAGATATCAGACCTTGTTGTCCTGGTGTTTGTGTTTGCACTGGTCACAAGAGGGCCTTGTGCTGCCTACACCAGGGCCCAGTGTCAGCTATTTTGTCAGTACTTTCCCACTCCCTGTGCTTTGAGCATGGTGCATGGTTGTGTACCTGGGCCATATGGGATGAGGGCAATTAGGTCTGATTTGGAGTCCCACAATGCATTTTGTTACACCCACCCTCCCAGCATACCGGACGTCCATTCTTGGATCTGTGCTTCCTGTAGCATGGGACATAGCATTGCCTTGCTTTCTCAATGGGGCATACACATGTTAGTGGGATTAGCGCTGTTTTTGGCTGTAGTTCTGGGCGGTGGGCACTTGGGAGTTGGTGCGGGCATTTTTTGTACTTGGGGTGTGGGTGCCATCACCCCCATGTTACATGAGTTGTTTATGTACTCACCAGGCTCTACTACTCCTTCAATTCCATGTACTCCCACCAGTGGAAGCAGGGCCATCACCTTCTCCTCCCAGGGCTGGTACTGTACTGGTCTGCGGGGACCGCCATCTCCAGTGTGCTGGCTCTGTGCGTAGTCTTCATCCATTTCACGCTTGATCATCCGCCGCAGATCGTATCACCTGGCCTGGCACTCCTTCCTTGTGCGTCTGATGGGTGCAACAGCATTCACCCTATTGACTATCCTCTCCCACAGGCGGGTTTTCTCAGCTATGCTGGTACGTGTGACCAATGTGCCAAACATCTGTGGCTCGAATCTGATGACTTTGTTGACAACTGTCTCTATCTCCTCCTTTGTGAACTTTGGATGCTTCTGTATGGACATGGTGTGGGGTGACGGTGTGTATGGGCGTGGGTGCGTGAGTCTGAATGTGAATGGGGGTATGTGTGAAGGTGGATGTGTGCAGTTGGTGGTGTGTCGGCAGTGTCTGTTGCAAATTGAGTCGGTTGCAAAGGATCATGGTTTGTGTGTTTGGGCTCTTTTTATTGGTAAATTTGTGGATGGGGCTTAGTTTGAATTTTTGGTGATTGTGTTACAAGGGGTGGTTCTGAGTTAGCCCCTCTGTTTGCCTTTTTGGATCTGCCCAGGACATTCATTCCATGATTTGTACACTGGAGACATGTTTTGTCGTGTTGTGTGGGTCCTTTTCACACTCCTTGCGCAGTTTTACAGTGTCCGCGTGGTTCAGTACAGCTCATTTAGTTGTATTTGCTTCTGTTTATTTGTGTGCTGACTCGGTCATACGCAACGATCTCCGCGCTACGAGTCTTTTTCACCCTCCTTGTGCTGTTTTACGGGGTTCGAGTGCACGTCGTTCAGTGTGGGTTCGTCTCGTATTCGATTGTGTGGCTCGCTCATATGCGACGTTTTCTGTACGAATTGCATTCTGATTCTCCGGTCTGGATCGTACTTGTCGGGTCGTACAGCATGTTTACGATTCGTACAGTTCACTTTGAGGGTCCGTGTTGTACGGATTTTCACTTGCTATTTGTACGGTTCGCAACGATTCGGTCGTATATTTTTCCTATGAATCATACTACGGGATTTGGACGAGTTGTACGGAAAAGGCTACGGATTCGATTCGGTCGTACGGATTTGTTTACCGAATCAGAATCAACTCCATAGTGTCCATTTACTATTGTATTGTGACACCAGTGAGAAACATTGTGCCTCAGATCTACTGTGGTCTCCTTTGAACCCCACTTAATAGGAGGGAAGTTCATCAGGATAACTACCTCCTGGGACAAATAAAATAAATTAACGTCCCCGACTAACATTTGGTAAGGTCTAGTTAAATTCGAAGCGTTAGCTTTGGGCCCTTCAGACAAATGATCACCTCTAGCGACAGCCCTCAAGCCAGCAGAATACCTGTGGGAAGCTGTACCCACTGCACTCACTGGCACACCAACAGCTGTAGATGAACCAAGAACCAACCCTAGGATCTTGAGAACCCTTCCACGTGGGTCGTCTAGCCATCAGTCCTGACTTTGTGGTGTCACTATGATCACTAGAGTTACTCCCCTCCCTTAAGAAGGCTGTGGTGTGGATCAAGCTGCATGACTAGTCACTGCAGTCACCATCTCTACTTTCTCAATTGAAGAACTAAGTTTGGACTGAGCGAGGTGGGTGTGCATGGCCTTTATCCCAGCAAGTCGTGACACAACAGGAGCCAATAACAATTTTACCAGAGATTCAAACCTAGGAATTAGTTTATCGATAGCCTGGTCCAGATCAATACGACCCAAATTTCCTGGGCGGCCACCTTCCTAGGAGATTGAGCAACCCCCACCCCTCTTTTTTTAACAGAGGTCACACAAAATAGTAAAATCTTGTTTGGCTATCTCTGTATCATTACTATCTAAAAGACTCGCAATAAGGTTTTCTTTGGGTATAGAACCAACTAGATCTCCCAATGTCAATCGATCAATGTTGGGAACAGGCTTGTGAGAGCAATTGGTAGGCTCAATGGAAAGTATCCCCTTGGTTAGGGCTATTTCCTTAGAGAAGACATTAGCCACCCTCTCTAGAAACGAGTCTTAGATGGTTACTGTGTCCCCTCCAGAGGTGCCTGCATTCCGCTTCCTCTTGCCCATGATCTTATAAAACAAGATTGTCACGAAACCGAGCTCCCTGACCTAGATGAGCTCCCTGACTCGGACAGACGGGGTGTACCTGCTAACATTTCTTCCTTTCCACCCCGTCCGCAGGATCCTTTGGATGTTTCCTGGGTTTCCCCGGCTCTGCGTCCAGTACATTCATCTCTGTATCCAGCTTCGGTGACGCTGGGGGCGTGCTCTCCGGCATCTCCGGCGGTCGACCAATCAGGTGACCGGACGTCATCTGACATTGCCCAATCAGAGGAGCTGGGGGCGTTTAAGGAAACCCCGTCTTGGATTGTCGGCGCAGAACCTTCGGAACGCCAGCCGAAGCATGAGGAGGACGCCACGGAGGAAGACGGAGGAACTATCGTGGAACCGCTGATGGGACCCCTGGAGCTGAGATTCGACAAGCCAGGAGGCCAACGATACCACGAGCCGCCCCGCCACACTTCCAGGGGAGAAGTGTGGCTCCACACGGTATGAGGGCGTTTTCAGGGGTTATTTAAATCACGGGGTGGGACGGGGTATCCTGAGGGTGGTCACTATTGCCGTACCTTGCCGGTCGCCTACACTCAAAGACTGCTATAGTTGGTGGTAGCACCCTGGTGATCCCTCACTACCCTACCCTCCTCTCACCTGTTGTATATATCGACCCCATCCCCTAACGTGGCTGCTTTTCTTTTCCTTTTTCCCGAGTGTATCTCCGGACCTGCGGCCCCCTCCGGTTGACTCAAGAGTGGAACCGAAGATTCCGGAAGTCCCAACGGAGAGACTCCACGTTTTTGACTTGTACCCTACTGGATATTGTGTTCTTGAATCCTTTTGAATCTAACTCGGTATTCTCAAACCGAATAAAACTTGTTAAAGATAGACTCCAACTCGTGGCGACTCTCATTCTCCCGACCCCGTTCCCCACAAGGATATATCTCCTTGGGCAAATAGTTCAGTTAGAGTTTAGAACTGGCTGTTACGCCATGGGTCCCTAAATAGTAACCTGGGGCTAAAGACTGTTCTTTCGCAAATGCCAGGTGAGGGGATATAGCTTTACCCGGTACACCTTCAGAACAACACAAGAACGGACAATACATGTTCCGAATGTGGAAAGTACAGGGTATAAATAAGAATAGAGTAAATATTAAGAAGCTGTACCTTGAGTTGGCAATGTCAACTATAGCCCAGCATGTTTTCAGAACCAAGACCTCGTCTGGCCGTGACCCATGCAGTGGGAGCCCCTGCCAGCCAAAGTAGGTGCCTCCTGTCGCAAGAGTGGCAACCTGGACGGTGGCCAGCTGCAGGTGTATCTGGGGCCTGTGGTTCTCCTGCCCCTTTGCTGCAGCAATAACCAGTGTTTCCTGACACTAAATTCTGATAGGGCTGGTAATTGCAATTTTTTGGTAAGTTTACTACTTTTCGGTTTTCACAAGCTACATATGGAGTGTTACAACTCCAGACTCCTTATACTTGTGTGTGCAATCAGGGTGGTGAACTCCACACACATAGGTATAAAGAGAGAAAGCTGTAAAACTCTGCAATTAGTTTGTGAATACCGAAAAGCAGTAAACTTATACAAAATTGTATGTTTACATTTGTGAATCAGACCCTCAGTGTATAAACAGTAAGGGCCCTGTTTTTTCAGAGCCAAAAAGTTACCAGTGCCATAACCTCTAATTTCCACCACGTCCATTAGTACTCATCCCCTCCATAGCTTTAGAGGTCGAGTCCACCTCCAGAGACTGAAGAAATAAATAAAAACTACCATGAATTACCAATCCCACTGTGGTTGTAGCCTCTAAGGACTATTCATACCGAGCATTCCTCCTGCTCTTTTTTCTGTCGTAACGGGACAAGAACAGTTTGAACGTTGACTACTGCTGGGCTTGGGCCATATATATAGATAAGATATTATCCCCTGCTTGCAGGGCAAGCGGGTGAGCAAGGTTTCTCTTTGTAATCCTTAATATTCCTCTTCCATTACTTCTTGGATTGAGCAGATTTTTGTGTGTTCCCTAACTATAATCAGACCAGAGACGCATTGGAAACACTTCTGGGTCTTTGCGCATGTGCGGCAGTTGGTCTGGTTCGGTTATGAGTGTTTCCACCCTTTCTAGCTCAATCTTGTTCATAGCAGAGAGTAAAAGTAAGAGTAGGTCCACATAGTGGATTACGATTCTACTCAATATGTCTGTGGTGGTTTTGTGCCCATTAACGTGTTGTGGATGATCATTATGGGGTAATATTCAAAAAAGAGGAAGAATGTGGTCTCTTCTACAACCTCAGACTCTTCATTTTCTCCCCCCAAAGATAAAAGGCTCTCTAGGGACGGACAGGATGAGAGGCTTAAAAGGCTTATCAAGAGTCTTTGCTTGAGATGAAATTGGATAAGACCCTTGTTTCAGAAAACATAGGTCATTTTGGCTGATACATATTCAAATTCAGAGGTGGAGAAGGGACATGTCATTAAGGAACAGAAGGGTGAGTACATATTGCCAGATATTTAAGCATATTTTAAGGCTAGTATGGAGTTTCAGGATGAGGAGGTGCCTCATGAATTTACCTGTTCACATTTTGTTTGTTTATTTAAAAAGCTTTATATAGCCCTGGCTAGATCTGGAGGAGTCAGAGCGCCTTACATGAGGATTAGTGAGTTACAGGTTACATAGTTACATCAATTAAATCAAAGAATCACGGAGGGGGGTGGAAGGAAACAACAGGGAAATGAGGAAAAACAATGTCAGTTGACCGGTTGGGTAGATGACGGCCGAGGGGGTGAAACCAGGGCCAGACTCCTCTATAGTTGCATGTGTCAGCCTCACCGGGCATCGGCCAAGGTTGCTTGTGCACTGAGGTAAGTACAAACAGTATTGGTATCCACCCAGAGCTACAGGTTACATAGTTATATCAATTAAATCAATGAATCATGAAGGCAGGAGGAGGGGGAGGGGGAGGGAGAGGGGGAGAGAGGGAAACACAACGGGGAAACTAGGAAAACAATGTCAGATGACCGGCTGGGTGGGTGATGGCCGAGGGGGTGAAACCAGGGCCAGACTCCTCTATAGCTGCATATGACAGCTCCACCGGGCATCAGCCAAGGTTGCTCGTGCACAGAGGTAAGTACAAACTGTTTTAGTATCCACCCAGGGGGCATCGTCAAAGGTCCATCGAAAGTTTTATCAAAGTTCCACCGGACATGGACCATGTTGATCCGGCTCCGAGGTGAGTACAATGTTTAAGGTTTTAGTCCAGGGGGCTTCGTCAGATCAATTGGCAGCACCCATCCTGGAGTTATTGGGACCTAAGCCTTAATTTAGGGTTGATATGCTCAATGGCATTGCTTCCAGGGGACAGGACAGCCATCTTAAGGTCAGGCATATAGAATGTGTAGGACCAGTGTTGTAGGGCACTCAGCTGTTGCCCCACGCAATTGTCTTAGTGTGAGTGAGGCTGTCGTAGGACTAAGTGTAAAAAACAGTCTCATTGCTGTTCTTTTGCGCTGTGGAGATCCTGATGTGAGCAATGAAACCCTTATAATGACGTGTTTTGGAAAAGGGAGTGGAAGGACCCAGATAAAATCATTCTTCCATGTTTTATGGATAAACTGTACCATCTCTCGGATGTGCAGAATTCATTGCCAGGTAATATGACCATTGACTCTTTAGTTGCTAGTCTTGTGGAAAGAACCTCTCCCACAGAGAGCGCAATTATTAAAGGCCAATTAGATAAGAAAATCAATTCTGCTTTAAAAATTGTTTATTCAGGAGCTCATGGAGGGTTAAGTGATGGCATTTACGGAATCTGTGTTACAATCACTAATTACTAAGTTTAAACGTATTTTTAGGTCAAGGGAAGAGGATGCAAATTGTTATTCTCTTTTGGAGAACATAGAGATCAAGCATCTCTCTAATATCTCTTTTGACATCGCCAGGGCTACTGCTTTAGCTGGAGGAACTTCCATCGCAGCAGACAAAACCTGGTGTTAAAAGATTGTTGATGCACTGTCTCTGCTCAAAATGCATCAACTTTGAGAATGCCTTTGGTGGTACTCATATCTTTGAGCTGAATTAGAGGACAGACGAAATTATTTAAAGAAAAAAGGCATTCCTCATCTTTTAAGCATAGATACTTTGTCCCACATAAATGTTTCATAACAGGAAGAGGTTTCATTTCATTAGTCCACCTGAAAGCAACATCAGCAGCAGCAGAGTAAATTCAAACCAAGAAATGAGGGTGACAAGAATTCCAAGTCCCCTAACAAGCAAAGGCCCTGAATTCTGCACTTCCTATAGGCCTGGAAACTCTCTACCCCAGGCAAATGGATTCTCCAGATTGTCAAGTTTCTAGGGGCCAGATTTACAAACATTTTGTATCATGGTTCCTCCACTTTTGTGGGGCATCCATGATGCAAATGCTAATAGATATTCCCAAAGCCACGCAAGAGCTGATTTACGCTGCCTTGTGTGGCTTTGTAGAGAAAGGTAATGCAATGCAGCTGCTTGCACTGCATTGCGTTACGTTTCATTCTGGGAGGCATTCCATGGGCGAAACGTGCATTCCCATGCATCCACCCAAGGATTTCATGCAATCCCAGTCTTACAAAGATTAGTAAATCTGGGATTATGTGAAATGGCTACGTCTCCTAGAGGATGGCGTAATGAAGATAATCTTTTTTTCAGAAATCTGCAGCGCATATCTAAAGAGGAAATGGCCTCGAGAGCTTGTTTTTGTGAAGAATGTATCCCTGCCTGCAAAACAATAATTCTCCTTGCAATGCAGGCTCCCTTGCACCATGGTGCAAGGGTGCGAGTGTTGATGCTAGGCTTCCTGAAGTGTGCCAGCGCTTTGAGAGAGCAGGAGTGTGCCATATCTTGGAAGATATGGAGCATTTCTGCTCTCTCCCTTTCACGCAATGCAGCACAGCAAGCTGCCTTGGTGAACTGCGTTGAGGTAAAGGTTAGTACATCTGGCCCTAGGCTTGGTTAATCTCATTAAACAACATTCAGAGCCAGTAAGGTCGTTGCCTATGCTCCTGGGTCACATGACGGCACTCGTATTTATGGCACCTTGGACAGGGCTACATCTACACCTACTTTGGCTGTATCTACAGTTTTTTTGGGATCCAAAATCAGACGACTTCGACTATGGGGTACCAGTCACACAGGAGAGGAGCTCAAGTGGTGGCTTCTCCTGGAATCTCTGTCAAAGGGTGTGCCCCTTGAGCAGGACATCCCAATTAATAATCAATACAAGTGCCTTTGGGTGGGGAGCGACACTGGATTTGATGACCTTCCAAGTAAAATAGCCAATACCGGAGAGCCGATGTTCCTCCAATTGGAGGGAGCTCACTACAGTTTGAGGGCAGTGATGCATTGTCAACAGTGGATTTAGGGCTACAACGTGATTGTCAGAACCAGGGTCGGACTGGGAACAGCAACCAGCCCTGGACGGGACGGGAGGGGGGTGCTCCCGCTTTTGTTACAGGGGGCCAATATTGCAGCACTGCTGCAAAACCGCCCACCAGTGACAAAACCAGCCCCTATGGCCACAGAACTACCTCTCTCCAATCCCTTCGGCGCACCGGGGAAAATGCCCGGGGTCCGCTACGGCCAGTCCGGTCCTGGTCAGATCCGACAACACGATGATGGTGACATATCTGAACAACCACGGGGGTAATCTTTTGTAATTTGTAAAGTTCTTGTTCTGTGCGTGCTGAAATATACTTACTCAAGGAGAAATACAAAATAAGATCACTGAGGCTGCATATTTAGGCTCCACGGTGCCAGTTATTGAATCAGGCGGTGAATATTGAATTCGTATTTTGATCCCATTCGTCTTGTTCATTTCTAGTCTTTCAAATCTTTTATTGCTGTTGGGCAAGTTTGTTCTTAGTAGAGTTCAATATATTCAACGAGGAGAGGACACAACAATTAGATATTAAAACACCATTAGCAAAGTTGAGCGAGAATCTGTAATGCATGCACCGGATGAGAGGAACTTTCTTTCATGTGCTTGACCCACTTTTGCAATGGAAGAGATAAGTGTATGCAGAATATTACAGGTTAGCTGAGTAAGGTGTTTGAATTCAGTGCAGCATACATCAAAACCGTACAAGCTCAGAAGTCGCACTTTAAATGGATATTAAATATTCCAAGTAATGTATCATTTTACAAAATAATAGTCAGCACTGTGTGCGTGACATATCCTGTCACATAGTGCAGTGTCACATTATTTCGCTGCAGAGCTCCAAGCTTGCATGCATCTAATCAGCATTCTCCCACGTCAGGGGCATCTTGCTTCTCAGGTGGACTGATGATTGATTTTGACTTGAACAGACATGCTGTAGGAATTATAAATTATCTGCTCCAAATTGGAACTAGGAAGTATACAGAGGTCAGTAATTATTTTTCAAGGAACTCTACCCAACTCGAACATATTAATTCCCAGGCTCTCCACCGGGGAGGGTTTTTGATGCCCGACGTGCTTTTGTGTGGTTTTGAAAATGTTTACAATTTTGATTTCTTTCTGATGGTTAATCGCTTAGCAATCAAACGTTTGATATCAGCATTTTATACCCTTAGTTCATTTAATGTTTGGGCTCATTTAGTTTCAATGTTCTTTAAAGGAACAACATTTGTGCTGGCTTTTATGTGTAGACCTATGCTCTATAACTATAAGAGCGAGCCATCAGAGAAATTATGTGGAGCAAGAAAAGATCGAACAACAGTGACGAAGGGAGAAAGGGTGGATGCCAAATAATCTTCAAGAGCAAGTTAAAGCGGCAGGGAGTGTGAGAGGGTGGATGAAAAAGGGATCCAGTGGTATAAAGACGTGACATCCCTGATATTCGGTAGTTCCGGTATTCAGCATTGCTGGTGGCAGGAGACTAAGGAACACCTTGGGCACCAGCACTGATTAAAAAATTAAGCAGAAACGAGGTAAGAATGTGGATAGGTCTGTGATTTAGAAAATAAGAGTGGTCTCGGACCAATACCTTTTTGCAGGGCTGTCCCCAAACGTTTTGTCTTCCTGTATTGTTTTCTGATCTGTTTTTATTGGCTTTAGTCATCTGAGCACTTTGCCACTGCTATTCAGTGCTAAAATGCATGTACTCATTCCTTTAAGCTTGGTATGATTGGTCTATTTGGAGGTTTAACAACAACAAACTGGTAGACGGAGGGTCCCAGGGTATATTTAATGACCACACAGTTACATCCCCCTAACCAAAAGTACAAATAAAAAACAGAATAACTGTGGGTCAAAAAAAGTGTCTTAATGAAGTGTGTCTGGATGACTAAGTGCGTGCTAATAGGGTTGTTAGAACAGCACACAACAAGATATTGCACTATGTGGGAAGATATCCATCAGTTACTCGCCCTTTGCCGCCCTGTCATCATTTGAAACATTTCCCAAAGTGGAGAGTCTTAGTTGTTGCCACTTCAACAAGGGAAGGATGTTGTGCGGTAGGGGAGATGCTGTTTAGTAACTGAGGAGCAGTGCAAGAGTAAGTTTGTGAAAATCAAAAAAAGGGAAGACAGTGCTCTATAATAAAAATGGATAATGAACGCTGAGACACTTTATTCTGGTACCGTTCATTTCCAAGGTTAAAAAACAAATCAGTGCAAAATGACCAGCGAGTAACCCTAATAGTCACTGGCTTATTGTGATGGTCGACATGTTTCTGCGGTAGTTTAAATATCACTAAGTATCTCCCGCTTCTTCAGGACCTATGGTATTTGCTACTGCTCAAAGGTGCGATAAAAATAATTTTTGATACAGATATCACCTGTTCAAACCTGGTGATCCTCCTATAGGGTAAGAGGAACGTGCCACTCCTTGCCTGGCTACAGCTCAGGAAGATAGTGCACCGTTCTGCCCGTCAGTACACTCGGCAGCCGTCTGTGCTGTTTGGGGAGCACAGACGGCAGGAGGATCACCAGGTTTGAACAGGTGATATCTGTATCAAAAATTCTTTTTATCGCACCTTTGAGCAGTAGCAAATACCATAGGTCCTGAAGAAGCGGGAGATACTTAGTGATCTTTAAACTACCGCAGAAACATGTCGACCATCACAATAAGCCAGTGACTATTAGGGTTACTCGATGGTCATTTTGCACTGATTTGTTTTTTAACCTTGGAAATGAACGGTACCAGAATAAAGTGTCTCAGCGTTCATTATCCAATTTTATTAATAAGCACTTTCTTCCCTTTTTTTGATTTTCACAAACTTACTCTTGCACTGCTCCTCAGTTACTAAACAGCATCTCCCCTACCGCACAACATCCTTCCCTTGTTGAAGTGGCAACAACTAAGACTCTCCACTTTGGGAAATGTTTCAAATGATGACAGGACAGCAAAGGGCGAGTAACTGATGGATATCTTCCCACATAGTGCGATATCTTGTTGTGTGCTGTTCTAACAACCCCATTAGCACGAACTTAGTCATCCAGACACACTTCATTAAGACACTTTTTTTGACCCACAGTTATTCTGTTTTTTATTTCTACTTGGAGGTTTGTCAATAGAGCTCGTAAACGGGCCCATACCACTCCCCAGGAAGCACTTCTCGAAAGGAACTGTAAACAATCTAATGATTGCCTGCCAGTCATTCTGACTTATGACCACCTGTCCACAAAGATTCGACAGGCCATAAGAAAACATTGGTCTCTATTGTCCACTGCAGAGTACCAAATACCACAACCAAGGTTTGCTCTCAAACGTCTGAAGGACAAACTAGTGCATACACGACCGGCAGAGCGCACCTTGAACACCTCCATTCCGTCTGGGCACTACCCATGTGGAGGTTGCTCAGTATGTGATTTAACCGAAAAGACAACCAATGTGCAGTTGCAGAATAGAAGGCCTTGGCATCTAAACAGATTGAGCAACTGTAATAGTGTAAATGTGATTTACAGATTGACGTGCCAGTGTGGGCTGCATTACATTGGTTTGACGTCTCTAAAAATTAAGGTTTGTTTCCAGGAGAACCTTAGCACGATTAAATGAGGAAAATTGACCACACGCCTGGTACAACACTTTTTGGAACATCAACACCACCATAGAGCCTTTAAATGGGTGGTGTTACAGAAACTAGTGTGTGAGTCAAGTAACCTGGAAAATATACTTGCCACTAAAGAAGCCTGCTGGATATTTTCAGAGAAAGTGGATCAGATTGGTCTGAATGACCAAATAGAGTGGAATAAAACCAGCAAATAGTTATATGGAGAAATATGATCCAAAAACTATATGAAGAGAGGGCGGCCTCCTTTGCTGACAGTGATAATATAGGGATTGTGACTAAGCCAAACTGAGTATTCACTAACTTGACATAGAGAAAGTGTTTGGTTTGTTTGTGATTGGAGCGAGTGTTCCTAATTTGAATAAGCAAGATGTTTACAAGCATTATTGGGTAAGGCACTCTCACCTTTATGAAATCCATTGATGCTACCTTGTGTCCTGTTGGATACACTTAGGGGAAGCTTTTGCCTGTGAACACTATTAGTCGCTGACTGGAGCCATAAACACTTTCTGACTCATGGTTAGAGCACTACATTTAGAGCATTGTTGAAATTACCATTGTTTACAGACTATGCCCCTTGTATCGATTTGGGCGTTGGGCCGTGGCAGGTTCTATGCACCTAGTGGCATTCAGGCACTATGGATTGGGATGTCTATCATGGCGCCCGCTGTATTCCCGAGGTCGGGTGGTATACAAGGTGTTTTATTTCACATAATATGGCCAATTAGATCAGTTGATAGCCGTATACTCGGGTTACATTTTTTTGAGAACTCAAAGATTTGTGTGAGCCGAGCGCTAATACTATGCGTTGTATATATCACTCACATATAAAATTTATCTATTTGGGGATGTTTAAGATGGCGCCTAAGCTTACATCTTGCATGGCGGTCCCATGATGGGCGTGAATCACGTGGTTATGTGATGCCGCAGTGGAGTGTTTATGGTACCCTGAGATTGGTAGAATCTTGAATGCATCGACACGTCGGTCAGCGGCGTTGGTACACTCTGTGAGTTATACTGCTGCGTATCTGCATTTATACGCTAAGTTAGCAGTGCCGCTTTGTTATGCAGCCAGTATTGCTATTGTTTAGAAACTATGCGGATACTTCAAAGAATTGTTAATTGGGAAGTCCAAGATGGAGTATGAGTTTAATTTCCTCAGTAGCGGTCATGTGACGGTGTGAATGATGCAACGCCATAGCTGATTGGACGGGCTCCTTTTAAAGATAAGGAAGTTCTTTCACACTGACACACCAGGTTGAGATACCGCGCGAAGGTCACCGGATAGTGGTAAGAGTATATGTGTAGAGGGTCGCCCGTGGTTAGGAGATGGCCGTGTTGCATTCACGCTCGTGGGATATGAGTGAGAGGATGTTTTTGAGGTTTTACAAAAGTGTGCCTTGTGGTTTAGGTATACCAGCTGGTCTGCACACAATAGCCAAGGCGTGGCCGAGCATGAAGCTGATGACGGCTTGCTATATTGTTTCACATTGGGATATCGAGTGTGTGCCTTAAGTTAATACACAGAAAGATGTTGGTACGCACTGGTGTATTGAATGATTGAAACCAAGGCTAAATGCCAAATATGGTATTTATACTGACAGTGCTGTGATATAGCGACAGACGATTATAGATGTATATAATGAAATGTGTATATTTACACAGATGAACCTATAAGCAACGGTTATGCTATTTGAGAGAGATCAAAGTATAAAATGTATACACCCTCATGACTGAGTGTGAGCTGGTTCGTGGGCCCATGGCTTCCACTAGGTAAATGTTATGATCTCTATAGGACATGATGTGGGGCCTGGTCTCAAACCTTGTTCTGATTCTACCAATACCTCCACTGAAGTAAGCTGCGAATGGGGGTGTTTCCCCCAAAAATGTTTTTTTGTCAGTCACTTTTGATTTAATGTTAGATGTCCAGGGAGGTGATTGCTGAACTTGATTGCCCTAAGGAATTTCCTGCCAATTTATAAAGGCAATGAAACATGTTGGCCATCCTTGAAGAGGTTTACAACATGCTGTGTTTTTAACGATGAGCAAACTCACACTTCGGATTAAAAGGGTACAATTATACATGTGAGTTTAGCTCAATTTTATCTGGGACATTTTGTCTCCCTTTTGTTCACGGGGTCTCCTCTTTCTGTTTGTCTTCTTTAGTAATGTATTGCTCACACTGTATTTTATTGACACATTCTTTTTCACTGGACGCACAATTGATATTCTATATGAGAAAGTTACGGATGATTACAAAAACGTGGGCAAGCTGGCGAGAACCTGCCAGTAGCTCCTCTGGTGGTGCGCAGGTGAGGTACTTTCTCATTTCTCCAAACATTTTTTCTTCGTGGTACATATATACTTAAGTATAGAGGGTATGTTGTTTGATGAGTGACTTGGCTAACAATGTCTTTTCTTTTTTCGAAAACATTACAGATATGGGCACAGACGGCCAGGTCAGACTGTATAATTGAGCAGCTGAGTTTGGATGGAGACAAAAAGTATCCCCCTATACTAATCCTACGCAAAATATATGACTGGCGCCAGAGAATGCCAGATGTTTTGTGTTTTAACATTTAAAGTTACTTACCAAGTCATGGAACTCCCCTTTGACCGCATATATACGTCACCACTAAGGTAGGCCCTGGGTACCCTTATGGGCATGGTGTTGTGTAGTTTAAAGGAAGGACATGTGCCTTTATTGTTTGTCCTGTCCTGGTAGTGACAAGCAGCCTATTTGGTTTCTCACTGCTGTGAGTGCTGCTCCTCTCATAAGTATGCATTGGGGATTCCCTGATATGTTTTTAGAGGTAATTTCTGAAAGGAGTAACGTTGCCATGATTGGTATATTTGGAAATGTGGTGATAAAACATGCTTATTGGTGAAGGTGGATTTTTCATTACTTTTTTAGAAACACCACTTCTAGAAAGTGGGTTTTTGTATGTGCTTATGCTGTTTGTGCTTTACAGCGTGACTCCAGTCCACATCTAGGGTAGAGTGACAGTTTGGCTTGTGCAATCTTTCCAGACAGCCAGCTGGTCGGGAGGGTCTGCGGGGGGGCAGGAGCTCCCGCCCCCCCGCAGACCCTCCCGACCAGCTCCCTTTTTATGACGTCCCCAGAGCAACCGCGCAGCGGGAGCGCCGATTGAGCGCCGAAGGCGCGCCAAAGGTAAGCCCGTCTGCGCCCGTCCGCGCCTGGACCGCGCCCAGTGCCAGGACCCCTGGCCCCGCAGACCCCAGCCCACCCGCCGGACGTACGACGCCGCCACCCTCAACGCACTCAACACCGGCCGAATCCCGGGATGCTACCGAGCCACCCCGAGACGAACCCACGGACCCTTCAGCTGCCACGCCTGCAAGTTCACCTGCATCCGGACCTGTCCCGCACCAGCACCCGCCAAGCCGAACACCAGCAGCAACCACCTCAAGTGCATCCTACTCAACACCCGCTCCATCCACAGACACGCCATCGAACTATGGAACCTCCTCGACACCACAGCTCCTGACATCGCCTTCCTCACGGAAACCTGGATGAACGACTCCTCAGCGCCCGACATCGCCATCGCCATCCCAGAGGGCTACAAGATCACCCGAAGAGACCGCGGCAACCAGACTGGAGGAGGCATCGCCATCATCTACAGAGACACCATCCGCATCGCGACCAACACCGACGACACCCTGACAACCGCCGAACACCTGCACTTCCAGATCCACACGGACCCCAAAACCACCCTCAGAGGCACCCTCATCTACCGACCCACGGGACCACGCACACAATTCAGCGAAGACATCGCCGACTTCATCAGCCCGCACGCCCTCCCCTCCGCTGACTTCATCCTCCTGGGGGACATCAACTTCCACCTGGAGAACAACAATGACCGCAACACCACCACCCTGCTTGACAACCTCACCATCCTCGGACTCAAGCAGCTGGTGACCACCCCCACCCACCTCGCCGGACACACACTCGATGCTGTCTTCTCATCCAGCAAGGACATCGTCTTCAGCCACGCCACCGGACTCCACTGGACGGACCACAGCTGCGTCCACTTCACCTTCAGAAGATCCACGATCCACCACCACCAGCAACAGGTTGCTCGAAGAAACTGGAACAAGATCACAGCAGACCAGCTCGCCGCTTCCCTGAGCCAGCACCCTCCTGCCAGCTCAGCGAACCCCAGCCAGGCCGCCTACAACCTCACAAAGTGGATCAGCAACTGCGCAGACGATCTCACCCCACTGAGGACCCCGCCTAGCAGACCCGGCAGCAAGAAGGCCCCATGGTTCACCGACGAACTCAAGAGCTCCAAGAAGAACTGCCGAGCCCTTGAGAAAGCCTGGAGAAGGGAGCCAACACCGGACAACATGACCACCCTCAAGCTCGCCACCCGGAAGCACCATCAACTGATCCGTGACACCAAGAAAACAGCATTCAAGGACCGGCTGGACAACAACGCACACAACTGCAAGGAACTCTTCAACATCGTGAAAGAGCTCTCCAACCCCAACGCCGGAATCAACGACATCACCCCGTCGCAAGACCTCTGTAACTCCCTCGCCTCCTACTTCCACAACAAGATCGCTGACATACACAACAGCTTCAGCCCACAAACAACGCTCCCCACGACCGCACCAACGCCCCCTACCACCACCCTCAGCGCCTGGACCCAGATCAACACAGAAGACACCATCTGCACGATGAACTCTATCCACTCCGGATCTCCGACCGAACCCTGCCCTCGCCACATCTTCAACAAGGCCAACGCTGTCATCGCACCCCACCTGCGGGACATCATCAACACCTCCTTCGACATCGCCACCTTCCCTGAGAGCTGGAAGCACGCCGAACTCAGCGCTCTACTAAAGAAACCAACAGCAGACCCCACCGAACTCAAGAACTACCGCCCCATCTCGCTCCTCCCGTTTCCAGCCAAAGTCATCGAGAAGACCGTCAACAAGCAGCTGGCCGCCTTCCTCGAGATGAATGGGTCCCTCGACCCCTCACAGTCTGGCTTCCGAGCCAACCACAGCACCGAGACCGCCCTCATCGCTGCCACCGATGACATCGAGCCCTGCTGGACAACGGTGAAACAGCGGCCCTCATCCTCCTAGACCTCTCCGCTGCGTTCAACACTGTTTGCCACCGCACCCTAGTGCAGCGCCTCAGCAACACGGAATCCAGGAAAAGGCCCTGGAGTGGATCATCTCCTTCCTCGCTGGAAGGACACAGAGAGTACGCCTACCACCGTTCAGATCTGCAGCCACGGAAGTCATCTGCGGCGTTCCTCAGGGTTCCGCACTCAGTTCACCCTCTTCAACGTGTACATGAGCCCCCTTGCGGCCATCGCACGCCAACACAACCTCAACATCATCTCCTACGCCGATGACACCCAGCTGATCCTCTCCCTGACCAACGACCCCGCCGCCGCCAAAACCAACCTCCACGAAGGGATGAAAGACGTAGCCGAGTGGATGACGACCAGCCGCCTGAAGCTGAACTCAGACAAGACGGAAGTCCTCATCCTGGGCTCCTCGCCCTCCGCCTGGGACGACTCCTGGTGGCCCCCCGCCCTGGGCACCGCACCCAAACCGACAGACCACGCACGCAACCTGGGCTTCATCCTGGACTCCTCCCTCTCCATGACCAGACAAGTCAACGCCATCTCCGCGTCCTGTTTCAACATCCTGCGCATGCTACGGAAGATCTTCCGGTGGATCCCCACTGAGACCAGGAAGACGGTCACCCAGGCCCTCGTCACCAGCCGACTGGACTACGGCAACTCCCTCTACGCCGGAACCACCGCCAAGCTCCAGAAGAGACTCCAGCGGATCCAGAACGCCTCAGCCAGACTCATCCTCGACATCCCCCACGCAGCCACATCTCCGGACATCTGAGAGACCTGCACTGGCTCCCCGTCAACAAGAGAATAAACTTCCGTCTCCTCACCCACGCACACAAAGCCCTACACGGCCAAGGCCCGAGCTACCTCAACAACCGCCTCAACTTCTACGCTCCCAAACGCCACCTCCGATCGATCAACCACGCCCTCGCCGCCGTCCCCCGCATCCGAAGAGCGACAACAGGAGGAAGGTCCTTCTCCTACCTGGCCACCAAGACCTGGAACACCCTCCCTCCCGACCTTCGCCTGACCCAAGACCACCTCTCCTTCAGGAAGAAGCTCAAGACCTGGCTGTTCGAGCAGTAGCGGCACCCCCCCCCCCCCCCCCCAAGCGCCTTGAGACCCTCCGGGTGAGTAGGGCGCTCTATAAATGCCTTGATTGATTGATTGACACAGAAAGGGTTGGGTGTGTATAGATACATATGCATTCATATACATATTGAAGGTCTTCCCAGACTGGGAGAGTGAGGGGCATTGAGTGCCCTCACGCAAAAGGGCTTGTTTACTCCCTACTGATGTCTAGAGCCAGAGCCGGGATTTAATGGGGGTGTTGTGCACTTTTAAACTTCTTTTGAAGTTACCTCCGCATCGAAAACATTTTGAGTATAAGTACAGGGGCTCTGACCCCATGTTTTCACGGTCTGCGTAGAACTTGTAAATAAACACTGCTGCACTAGGAGGAACTGCTGTGCTGCTAGGAAAACCACCACTTGGACTTTGCTTTGTTGTGCTGACCTGCTGGAAGGACTGCCTCTTTGTATACAAGGAATCTGTGTGCTGGCCTGCTGCCTACATTCCTTCTTGTATTCCTCAATAATCTCAATGGGCTTGAGCTGAGCTTGCCCCCTTTTCCTAGGGATCTCAGGACCATCAAAGATCCCTCTTCCAGCCCCTGCCGTGGGACTCATGTTTTCCCACCGCATGTTGAGCGCTTTGGAAGGAAGTGTTTATTGAGGTCTGCTGAGTTCCTCGAGACTGGGTGCCTTGAGTGAGTAAATGGGCGCTGAAGTGCAACAGAGTGATCTGCACCTGATCCCCCGTGTCCTGGGAGGATCCTTGGAGAGTTGGTGTAGCAAGGCGTCACTAGTGGTTGTTCTTCGTTTTCTGTTTTCTCAAGCGCAGCACATGTGAGGTGCTCCAGTCTGCCAAAAGCCAATAGGGCGGACGCTTTGAAGAACTCAGCGTGTGTGATGGCCACTTCAAATTTCTCCCCCTGGGGCATGACCCAAAGCCGGCCTGTCTTGCCACCTACAGCACTGGCATGGGGGAGAAACCAAGAGAGGTTGTGACCAGCAGAAGCGACCCCATACTCTAGGCCGGCACATACTCCTGCAGGTAATACCCCCTATGATGGCTACCTTGGAGCGAGAGAAAGTGGGTCCTTGGGGACACTCATTGCAGGGGGCTCTCATTGCAGAAGGCACTTGGGATAAGCAGAGGCTGCCACAGTTGCACCACATGGACGCGGGCAGCTGCCTTTTAACTCGTGTATATAGGGGACCGTTTGTGGTCTCCCTGCTACAGTGTGGGTGCCCCTCCTGTCCTGTTGTTACACACACCTGGGGCACTGTTAGATTGGTAGGATGGGGTGGGACCTCGATGAAGGCCCCTGATTCCCCCTGAAGATTTGAAGCATTTAGAAACTCGCTAAGATTACCTTATGAACTGCAATAGACATGCAGGTGCTCCTGTGGCCCATATGATTTGCGTGGGTAACGTATATTGTGAGATAGCGTCATGGGCTTTTTGTAGTGGGCGATATTGGGAGTTTCATGTTTCTGTTCATTACATGCTGCACTGCCATAAACTACTGTACTAAAGGTAATTCTCATGTGATTGGTGGCACCTGCCTCATATACCTAGTATTTATGATTTTGTTGTGATATGTGGTGATTCACATGATTTGTTACAATCTGCTGCAATATATGCCCAGTTGTTATGGTATGTTGTGTTTACATTGCACAGTATAGAAGATAACTGCATGGTATGAACAGTAATGAGGCTTTGGTGAAATGTGCACATAGCAGACTTCTCTTTTCTTGTACACATTGTGAAGTTATGATAGTTGCCTAGTTGGCAAAGTGTTTATTGATTCATGTTGTTTGGTCTATGTTATGTGCATAATGTATACAGTATTTTTATATAATCTTCTTTGGTGTCTCTTTTTGTGGTGTATTTATTGTGTCACTGGTGTGTGTGTGTGTGTGTTGCGCAAACGCTTCACACATTGCCTCTGGGATAAGCCTGACTGCTCTGCCAAGCTACTAATGGGGTGAGCTGGGGTTATATCTCCCTTACTCTGACTCTAGTCAGGGTAAAGGAGTTATGTGTAACTCCCTTACCCTGACTAAAGTGGTGGGTTCTGCCTGGCTTAGGTGCATACTATAGCCAACCAGAAACCCCCTTTTTAACTGTGTTATTAAATATCACTTCTACACCGAATACTGTAATGATTTTCCTAACACTACAAAGCTGGTATATCAATCAGTGAAAGATACACTTGTAATTAAAACAGCGGGAACAGGTAATTAATTGCTTTGAGCTCCATGTGAACTGAATATAAAACAGTTAAAGGGAGATTTCGTGAAGAGGCATCACTTGTAAAATACTGAGATACAAGTCCGGAAGTTACAACCCTCTCACCCCTCTATGTCACGAAGCATTATTAATATGAAGCACAGATTGTCGATTGAGTGTTTGGCTGCACTTGAGACCTAAACATCCAATGATTTTTTTCTACTACAGGACTCTCTATAGGCAGGCATCTTTGGTGGCTTTATTTTTTTGCACTCTATAGGTAGAGGAGAGCATAAAACATGCCGAATCTCTGGAAGGCACAGAGAGGATGTTTAAACATGGAAAGTGGAATAGGCAAAGGTCAACTGGAAAGAGTGCAACACTGTAAACAATATCATGTTTAAATGCTTTATATCTCATTCGAATGCTGTTGCTGAGTTTATTCCTAAGATCTACCAATTTTATCACTTAAGGGTACTGAGACCCTGTAAAGGGAAATGATAAATAGGTTGAGGCAGAATGAGAAAGGAGAAATTCTAGTTCCAAACGGCGAAACAAGGCTAACTTGAAAATGAGAATGACAACATGAAACTGGGATGCAAAAAGAGAGTGCAGACAATCTCAAAAACATTTTTCAAAACATTTGAATACTTTTTGGGAACTGAAGTAAAATAAAAAAGATATGAAGGTGCAAGCTGAGTTACAAGTATTACTTGTAACTGCAGTTTTAGATAAAGCCATGTGTTCAAGTTCCCAATAACAAGTTACAGCAGGTCCTATTTCATTTGAGATAAAGACCCACAATAGCCTCTTTTTACCATTGTTGGCGTCCTCAATGCCCCAAAATTAGGCCAATTATTCAGTATCTCATGGCCGCCAAGATTTTGGCCATCAAAGCATTTTAATGTTATTCTGCCACTGTGGCAAACTTTTGTAATTTTCAAGGACAACTTCATACTCCATGCTGATACATCTGCCATCTTGCTCAAATCCATCACTCTCACTGATCCACCAACATCCATTAACAACTGGTAGCCTGGACAACCCTGTCTACATGTCATGTGCCCTTGACAAGCATTAAACCCAGACGGTAAAGGACTTTTTATGTCTATGGAGGTCGATGTTTTTGGCCAGGTGCCGCAAGCATGAGGGGTAGGTGTGCCGCCACTCCAGCGCGATTACGAAGGTTCCAGTAACTTCAATGCGCTGGCCTCACGGGAGTACGCTGCGAGGCCTGATCCAATCCCCCCTAGGGTCGCCTAAATAGAGCAGGACCCCGAGGCTCTCTTTTCCTCCGAATGAGAGAGGTTGTATCTACCTTCTACATATTGTATGAACATTTAGCTCATCTTTGGTATTCTGTGTAGTACTGTATTTAGGTCCTGACGAATCGCCATCTGGCGAGAAACATGTTGACCACACCAGGGGGTTGAGTTAGAGTTCTGTAAACATTTTACGGTCTCTAGTTCCCCTCTCACCCCTTTTAACCAGGGAACCAGCCACGGTAATAAAATTCAGTGTGGACTGTTTTACCCTTTTTATTTCCACTCACGTTTTTCACTGACTACACCACTCTATCTCCTCACTTACACCCACCATCGGCAAGGAACTAAAGAACCCCGCTAAAAGAGTACCTTTTGGTACTCCGGCAGACATTGCAGCGCCGGTCTGTCGAGGGGCAGTGAGTCGATGATGACACTGGATACCCTCCAGTAAGGGTGTGTTTCACACCTAATACTCTGGGTGTATGAGGCTCTCCAAGTTCCGACTAGGGAATCTTCTCAGTCACGTTATTGACTATACCTACCCACCCTTATCTCCACTTATTCACACCATCTCTGGGGAAATTTGTACTCTGCTGTAATATGGAGGTCGATGACCAGCATACATCCAGCTTTGTCAAATGTGGGCTTTGAGCTTTTATTACTATCTGGGGGGATTACAGCAGTGCACTCCTGGTATCTAACAATGAGTCACTTTTGACAAAATTACAGATGATTCACAGCACAGCAGTCAGACTTGTCTATGGTCTTTTTTCCAGTACTTCTTCAGGTCCAATTGGCTCCCCGTGGGAAAGCACTGTACTTTTAAGCTTGTTTGTCCTGCCCACAGAGCCTTGTATTCAAGGCCTACCCTCAGTCGAGAATACTTTTTTACCAACCAACCAGGGGCCTTGCGTCCTCTAGTACTGTGCTGGCATTTTTTCTCCATATTTGATCGACTCTCAATGGAGGTAACTCCTTTTCTTTTCTGGCTCCTCACCATTGGAATTTGTTCACACTTCGTAAAATTTCCTAAATTAAAAAAAAAAACGTTAAAAACCTGGTTATTCTAAGGTCTTAGTTGGAAACAGCCTTCTGGTTTGAAGCATTAGTACTGGGATACTCTTGTTGGAGTGAGTTATTGCACTTTATAAATGCAATTAACGTAACATAATCTTCACATCCAAGACAACTGACAAGTCAGCATTCACATAAAACCACATGGGTTAGATTTTGTTACATATGTAAAGGGGCCCTGTGATGCAAGTATCCCTTTTATATGTCCATGGATACTATTTTGAACGTGTTGCAATATATTATTTGCAGGTTTTTCGGCTTAAATGTGTCGAACAAGGAAGGTGCAAAAATTATGTTGCAATGTGAAAACTTGCATAGGTCCCAAAATACTCTTACGCAAAATGTGCAAAACCTTTGGCATTTCAGATTAACCAAACTGCTATGTAAAATTTTACTTTAAGACATGTTCTCCTCAAACATTTTCATGTTGAACCAGTCTTCTGCCACCATCTTGACTGATATCATCACGGATAAAAGTTACTCGAAATGCTAGTGAAACGTATTTTCTGTAATACACTAAATAGCATAAACATTTTACATATTTTGTGGAATAACTCCAAATTTTAGACTCCCTTATCTCAAACTAAACTGTATGGCTACTTTTCTTGGGTGAGCCAAACCTTCAATGTATTCGTCATTCAATTCAATTCAAAATAGTCTTTATTCAATATTTTTCAATCATAAAAGACATTTACATACTTGCCCCCCACACAACAGATAGTAAGATCCATAATTAATCATTTCAACTTTATCTAAAAAGAAAACAAGAAAATAGACTAGCTCATCAATGTGCTATTAAAAGGAATCCATGGATCCATTCTTTAAATATATTATATTAAAAAAGAATAAAACAGTATTAAAAAGAAATTCATTCGATGCTAAATACATCAGTCTCTTAATACATTTTACAAAGTCAAATAGCAACATGTAACAGCGGACCCAGGGGTTATTGCAAACTCATTTTACGGGCCCGGATTATCCACATCCAGTGAAAGAATTTAGACATGGCTATAACAACTGGCTGAGAGGTATCAGTTCTTAATATCCTAATGGCCTCACTAGCAGTTTTGAGGCCTAACTGAACACAAATCGGTTTTAGCCAGGATTTTCTAGGTGCGTTGTATTCTGGGCAGGCAAACAATACATGCCCAATGTCTTCCCTTTGTTCAGGACAAAAGGGACACACCGAACTTTGATTCCCACGCCATTTCGCTGTTAAAGCATTTAGTGGTAATGTCCCCACCCTCATTTGATGGTACTTCTTCCGGTCCCCTGGAATGGTAATCCAATCCCAATAAGGTTCTAGAGCCGGTACATGCTTGAGTTCTAAGAAGTCGTTTGTAAAAGATGGTTCAATACAGCGACCAAAGCTCTTAGCCCCAACCATGTTCCAGTACAAATCATGAAGTGTTTTCTTAGGTGGGAAAACATTCCTCACAGGGTCATCCCATAGTGGAGATAGGCCCATAGCCATATAAATTGCTTACACCTCCCTCATCCATGATATTTTATGAGCTTTGTCGGAGTCTCTAACCTCGAGGAAGCCCTGAGCATACTGGGAGAGTTCCGGGGTTAACCATAATCTCCTCCAGTAAGCAACCGATCTATATTTGGCCATATCCTCGAAGTTAGGAGTCCCTAGATCGTAATGGAGAGGTATCAGGGGAGTGGATACCGGTAAACCAGTTATGTTGCGCAAAAATTTATTTTGGGCAACCATCAACTTTGTAAGGTTACTGGGCCCCCAGAGTTCGGCCCCATAAAGGACCGCTGCTCCAACCTTGGCATTGTAAATCTTTAAAACCGGGGTAATTGGCCTAGTGTGTGACGAGTAAAATTCCTTGGTGAGTGCTCCTGTCAGTTGTGCATGCCTCGTGACCAGCTGGTTGGTGTGCTGTTTCCAATCTAACTTGGATGACAGGGTAATACCCAAGTAGTTAAAGACTTGGGTCTGTTCCAGTTGTACCCCGTCCATAACCACCTTCCCTCTTACAAGCTTCTGTTTGTGTAAGACCATGAATTTTGTTTTGGCTGTATTAATAACAAGACCATGGTCTATGCAGAACACTTCAAAAACTCCAATGGCCTTCTGAAGACCCTGTTGTGTTTTCGAAATTAGTAGCGTATCATCCGCAAACATCAACAAGGGGATCAGCTTTCCGCCCAACTTGGGTGCGTCGGTCGGTTGTTGCTCAAAGTACCTGATCACCCTGTTGATGTATAACGAAAAGAGGGTTGGGGCTAGTACACATCCTTGGCGTACTCCCCTTGCAATGGGGAATTTGTCAGTTACGCTGCCCTGCTGATTCCATCGGACTTGAGCAAAATTATCCTCGTGCAATCTAATTAGTAACGACAGGATATCTGTTGGGATGCCCTGTTCTTGTAGGGATTTCCACAGCTTAGCACGAGGGACCAAGTCAAATGCTGATTTAAGATCATCGAAGACTGTAAAAAGCATACCCCCACAAGTAGCACTACACGCCAACATAATAAAACGAATCTAAAAACTTGATCAATGGTACTAGTGTGGCTTCGAAACCCTGCCTGCAGGGGTGAGAGAATGTCATTTTCATCTATCCAGCCGTGAATACGCTGCAGCAGAAGCGTCGCCACTCCTTTTTGTATGCATGCAATAAGGCTAATAGGCCTATAATTGCCTGGATCCGAGCATTCTCCTTTTTTAAAGATTGGGATAATCTCGGCTCCCTTCCAGGACTCTGGAATAGGCGAACCCTTCGCAATGCCATTGGCTAGCAACTGGATGTAGGAACAGAATCCAAG
Organism: Lissotriton vulgaris; assembly: GCF_964263255.1. NCBI lineage: Eukaryota > Metazoa > Chordata > Amphibia > Caudata > Salamandridae > Lissotriton > Lissotriton vulgaris. The sequence goes on along the minus strand of NC_141689.1, from coordinate 1,931,190,690 downwards.
CCTGGGGCCCTCGCTTTTGGGATGTTGTTCAGAGTTTTTAGAACATCGTCTTTAGTAAAGGATAGGTGGCTAGCACTCACAGTTATGTTCAAAAGTGACTTAACGCCCATCTTCATCTCCATCCTCAGGAGCGAATTGGGACGCATAATGGGAAACCCAAGCGTCTGGTGACATATGGTTCGTGGGTTCACCTCTTTTAACCCCTCTTCCCCACTTAACCATATCCCAGAAGGAGGAGATAGATCTTTCTTTGCTGGCTCTCAAGAGATCCCTCCAGTACCCCTTATCTCATTCACCTTTTGCCCTGAGTTGTGTTTTATTATACACGACTCGGGCTTCCTTTATCTTTGCTATGTCTTTAGTCTTTACTGCATCTGACAAGGCCCTGTAAGCAACCCTGCAGGATTTATCATACCATTGATCCTCCTTCCTTACAGGCCTACTCTGTTTTTTAATAACCTTTTTAACGAAGAAAAATCTCAGTTTCATAAAAAACTCATCGTGAATCCTACTAACATTAGATACCGGAGCCTCCGGAGTAGAGTTACTCCTTAGGTCTATGATAGCCTGGGTGGTTAAGTCCCTCATCGCTGCAACACTATCTTCATTTGTTACACAATTGGTCCATCTGATTCGTCTGTGGTTGTTCGAGAGGGCAATTTCCACACTGTCCCTCGGTCCCTCACTTTTAGGTAGATCAAACAACCTAAATAACAAAATTAGTGGGTCATGATCACTTTCAGCCCGTGGCTCTATCCACATGTCATCAACACTGGACCAATTCTCCTTATTAGTTAGAATATAATCAATACGACTATGTGATGTGCCATTGTTAAAGGTAGGGGCACCCTGTTTGTCAGAACCCGTACTTCCATTAGTAGCCCTTAGCCCGTGCTCCACACATAGTACTTTAAATTGCAATGCGGCCTCTGACCATCTTTTAATAGGTAATAGGGACAACTGAGGGATTTCCCAAATATAGTCCTTTTCCACCGTAAGGTCTATATCATAGTTATCTAGGGGTTCAAAAGAACAATTAAAATCACCAGCAACGATAACATTGCTGTTCAAACAGTGTTGCTTAAGAAGAATATCTAGCTGATCAACTGCCTCAGTAGGTTTACCGCCTGGATGCCCCCTTGAGTAAATATTAAAAATAAAGAGGTCCTTGCAGTGTAATCGTTGGAATTTGACTAGCAAGATGTCAGAGCTATTAGTAGCCAACTGGAGAACAGAGTACCCACTGTCCTGTTTTACCCATGTCACCAAGCCCCCCTTTAGCCTTCCCCGTAGACTCGGTGTGGCTGAGATATAGAAGTGTAAGTATCCTTGCTTTGGTTCCTGGGCTACCTGCCAAGTTTCCTGGAGGAGGATTATATCCTTAGTGTCCAAGAAAGCTAGCCAGTCCAAGGATGTTGCTTTGCTTTTTAGGCCTGCAACATTCCATGACACCAAGGTAAATTGAGCAGAAACATTACCATTGGGTAGTTCCGTACTAGTGGGTTGACTAACCCTACACTCTTGGGATGAGATACTTTCACTCAAACTATTTTCTGTTACCACCAAATTTAAAGTTATTTTTGTATTTGCGCTGTTGGTAGTATTGCAAACAGGTGGATCATTAGGGTCATTAGTTCCTTTTAAGACCACTAGAGTATTTTGTTTGCTCATTATTTTTATCTGGTGCGTGAGAATATCACTTACCAGGGTAAATGTCTGAGCTATAGGATCTCCCGCTTGATGATCACCAAGTGGTATGGAGCATGCAATCTTACGTCCCCTCTCAAGTCAGTCACAATCATTTACCCCCGATAAGATCCCGAATCTATTTCCCAAATCCATTCCCCATTCATTAGCTGGAGCCTTTTCTCCCCATCTGTTTCTCACAGTCTCCCACACTGGCCCCGGGGTCTTGGGGAATGTTACATTTTGCTGTTCACCGTAGAAAATGTTTAGAGTGAGGGGGACAACAGTCCCACTTCTTCTTTGGGGCGGAAGAATATTAGTCAAGACATTGGGTAGGACAGCCGGATGGGAAAAAGTCACCGCTACACAGTCTCCTTTGAACCTTTTTGGTCGATTCCCGATCCAGGCAACGCTTTTCGCTGTCTTGATTTCCCCGCTAGCTGCTGTTTCCCTCCTGGCGCCATCTGCATGTTTCCTGATAGCCAATGCAGCGCCTTGCTGGACAGTGATGCTGGGGATTCCAGTTGACCACTCGCCAGAGGTGGTACATTGGCCAACACCAGTACCACTGGAGAGGCTTCCACTATAATTTGGAGGGGATCTATTTCTTGGCATAATACCGGCGGAATATTTAGTGTAGCCAAACTACCGTCTGTGGCCGCAGAGTGATTATTAGTGCTTACTGGAACCTGAGTCAGGCCAATAGGTGGTGTCGGGCCGCCCCCTCCTCTGTTGCACTCACAACATTCTCCCCAGTTGCTTCTACCAATTTCGTAACTAGTGTTGCTAGTTTATCAACCTCACCCACAACCTTACTCTGAACCCCACCCATTTTTTTAATCTCAGCGTTTAGTTTATCAATTTTGGCGACCATAGGCTTAATAATGGACTTAATTTTACATTCGAACATTTCGGCTATTCTATGGAGCAGCTCATCGTCCATAGTGCGTCTTACATTATCATCCCCGTACTCCACACTTTTAGCCTTGATTTTCCCAGGGGGTGATGCCCTTTTCCTCCTTAGTCCTGATCGTAAACCAGCTCGTTTTGGCTGGGTCTTTCTGCATGTTCTGGCTTGTCGAGTATCCTGTTCTGATGAAGAGGGATCTTCATCTGTAGTTTGGACAGGTGTCTCAAGATCAGAGTCAGCGTCATTTTCAGGGTCGATCACGACGAGGATTTCAGAATCAGCCGCCGGGAGAATATTTTGGTCATAGTTATCACCTGCATGTGTGTTAATATCTATCAGGTCAATGGAAGCATCTAACGATGGAATATCTACCTGTGAGGATGCTTGAGTTGGGCTCATGGGTTGGGGAACAGGTGACTGGCTTAATCCCAGTGACTGTCTCCTTTCACTGTTTATTTTCGTAACCACCTGGACCATATAGTTATCTATAGTCTTGGAAGTAATAGTTGGGGCTCCTTTTTCAGGCATACTGAACACTTGGTAAGTAAGCGCATTGAGATAATATATAAAGTCACAAGTTCAAACAGTAGTATGGGTGAGGAAGTAGAATGTTCAGCTTAAATTCCCATATACAGTTGCATAAGAGAGTAGTGGGTATTTTTCTTACTTCAGAGGCGTGGAATAGGGCCCAGTCCAGTCGCGGCCAGTCTCGGACTGTCTAAGACTGTCCGCCCTTAGTCCGGGCTTCGTCCAGGTGTCCCGCGAGGCGGGGCTGGTGATTGTTTTATGCGCCTCCTGGCGCTTGGTGGTGACGCGGCAAACCTCAAGGGCTGCTGGACAATGGAGTCCGCCCGTCGCCGGTCTCCTCACAGCGGCCCCGCTCTAGGTTGGAGAAGCGGCAGGGCAGTGGGAGGCAGGCGGAAGGTCCGCGGGCAGAAGGCTGAAGGCAAGTCCTCACGAGCGGTTAGCAGGCAAACAAAGGCAGTGATAGTCCCCCGCTCAGTGGGGCTGGTGATTGTTTTATGCGCCTCCTGGCGCTTGGTGGTGACGCGGCAAACCTCAAGGGCTGCTGGACAATGGAGTCCGCCCCTCGCCGGTCTCCTCACAGCGGCCCCGCTCTAGGTTGGAAAAGCGGCAGGGCAGCGGGAGGCAGGCGGAAGGTCCACGGGCAGAAGGCTGAAGGCAAGTCCTCACGAGCGGTTAGCAGGCAAACAAAGGCAGTGATAGTCCCCCGCTCAGTGGGGCTGGTGATTGTTTTATGCGCCTCCTGGTGCTTGATGGTGACGCGGCAAACCTCAAGGGCTACTGGACAATGGGGTCCGCCCCTCGCCGGTCTCCTCACAGCGGCCCGCTCTAGGTTGGAGAAGCGTCAGGGCAGCGGGAGGCAGGCGGAAGGTCCGCGGGCAGAAGGCTGAAGGCACCCTCCTCCTCTTTTGTTGACCCCCAATGCCCCCCCCCCAAGGGCGAGCTTACCTCACTTCCCCCTATCACTTGGGGGAGCCTGATCACCTTGGTTCCCCTGGTCAAATCCGGCTCTCCGCTAGACCCCTGTCCCGCTCACATTCTCCGCCATATTTTTGTTTCCTGCCCTGACCCTCCCCTCCATCTTCTTAACAGCTCTCTTACTCAAGGCATCGTTCCTAAACCCTTGAAATCTGCGGTAATTGTGCCCATCCTAAAAAAACCCGGGGCAGATCCTTCTGTCCCCGCCAATTTCCGTCCTATCTCCCTCCTACCATTCCTGGCCAAGGTGCTCGAGCGCCACGTCACCTGCGCTCTGAGCTCTTTTGTGGAGAATCACGGTGCTCTTGCCCCCCGTCAAGCCGGTTTCCGCCCTGCACACTCTACGGAGTCCGTTGTCCTGTCGGTCTTGGACACCCTCAGGGAGGGCATGGACACTAATCAGCACCAGGCCCTTGTGCTCCTCGATCTCTCAGCCGCCTTCGATACGGTGGATCACACCATCCTCCTCTCCCGTATCGCAGCGGCGGGTGATCGGGGGGACCGCCCTGGTCTGGTTGTCCTCCTTCCTGAGCGACCGCACCCAGGCTGTTCGCCTGGGTGACTTCACGGCGGACGTCCGTAAAGTTCAGTGCGGGGTTCCCCAAGGTTCCTCCCTTTCTCCTCTCTTGTTCAATCTGTACATTGCTCCCCTAATCTTCTCCCTTCAACAGATGGAGGTCGGCGTATTTAATTATGCGGACGACCTCCAGCTTGTCTTCAATCTATCTTCTCCTTCCTCTATTCTAAACTTTCAATCTGTTATGCTTCACATCAGGGACTGGATGAACCACAACCACCTTAAACTCAACCCCGACAAAACCGAGTTGGTGTTGACGGGTGGTTCATCCAGCCCCTGGTCCCCTCTTTTCTGGCCCCCTTCTCTTGGCCCTCCTCCCACCCCCGCTTCCTCAGTCAAAACACTTGGTATAAAACTTAATTCTCAACTCACCCTTCACTCCCAGGTTAGCTCTGTGGTATCTTCTTCCTTTCTTTCACTGCGCACTATACGCATGGTGTCCCGTTTCTTCACTTTCTCTGCTCTAAAGCTCATCATCTTGGCCATGGTGGTATCCCGCCTGGACTATGGCAACGCCCTGTATGCCGGCATCCCCGCCTACAGTCTGCGTCGCCTACAACAGATCCAAAACCAGGCGGCCCGCCTGGTTTTCAAACTCCCCAAATTTCACCACTCTACCCCGCTCCTGAAATCACTCCACTGGCTCCCTGTGCGAGCCAGAATTGAATTCAAGCTTGCTTCCATCACCTTCCGGGCCCGACACGGACTCGCTCCTGAGTTCATCTCCTCCGAGATTGTTTCCTATGTTCCCACCAGGGAACTTCGTTCGTCCTCCCAGTCCCTCCTCACCATCCCACGCTACCGGAGAAAGAAGTGGGGAGGCTCTAAATTTGCCACCCTCGCCCCTACCCTCTGGAACTCCCTTCCCCTTGAACTCCGCACCATCTCTCTCTACCCACAATTCCGTAAACAACTCAAGACCTATCTATTCACGAAATCTTTCGAATAATAACTTTCCTGTTCCCCCAGCTTTTTAATTTAGGATCCCGTCAGTAATAGCGCCAAGAAACCGCAGGTATACGTGCGCTCTATAAGAAATTTTAAATTCAAATTTTAAATTCAAATTCAAGTCCTCACGAGCGGTTAGCAGGCAAACAAAGGCAGTGATTTGTCATACAATAATAAACCCCAGCCAAATTTTCACTTACCCCAAATCTAAAGGTTGCCAGGAATATTACACATCGGAGGTCTGAAGATTCTAGAGAACCCTCCTCATTGAGAACACTAGGCTGTGTAAAACAGTGGTGCAGTACTTTCTGCCATTTAGCCCTGCAGGATGTGTTGGACCCTTAGGCAATGACATAAGTTCGACTTAATAGATTTGAACTTGGTGCTCAGTTCCAAAAAATTACCTCTTCGCTTTCTAACTCTAGATGTCACTTTTAGTATAGGGCTGTCAAACAGACCAAAGGCCTTCTCTTCTCCAGTGCTGGCAAGCCCATTAACCCTCCCTCTACCCGTAAAGAAAGTCTATTTAGATGGAAAACCTTGCAACCACACTAGATTATGGCCTCTTCTCTTGATTTACTCACTGTTCTAGTTGATTGCTGTAACATGCCTATCATCTCCCAGCCACCAGAAATCGAAAGTAGGTTCTCCTTCAATGGCACACCACTCATTTTGTATGGTTGGTTCTACCGAGGGGGCACCAGTAGAACCATTTCAAATGAGAATCATTAAAACAATCACAAGCTGCTCAGTGAAATATCATCATCTTACATGAGCCTATGTAATTTTGGGATCAAAATCTTCAATTCTTTATCCCTCATAACTGACTATAAGAAAAGTACTAGTTCATCTGAAATCATCTCCATTGACCCAATATGCAGTGTTCTGGAGAACAAGCACAAATGACACAATGATAAACAGGGCAACACTACACATGAGGGACAAAGGAAGGTTGTTCTAATGCTAAGTGTCAACCCTAAATTCCCAAGGAGTGTGGATAAATGACAATGTATAATGAGCATTGTAATTTGCCTTAATGCATATGTGATATCTTTCTCCACAAGAAATAAGGTTACCTCAAGTGACAGGGCCTCTAGACCACTTCAGAATAGGAACCAGAGACTTACCTCACTCTATACTGTATCTGAAATGTAAGAAGAATCCTGAAACATATATAGTAACATTGATAGCATAACATGGATCTGCAACAAACAGTAGAACGTCATCTGCACTTAGCAAGACCCAATCCATGGTACCGTCACTCTAGACAAACTCCTTGACTGAAGTACATCCTCAACACACTTCTGTAGTGTATCTAAACTTGTATCTGCACATTGCATGGATAAATATTAACACATTATTTTGAGTTTCTTGTTTTTCTTTCTTTATTCTTATAGTTTCTTTTCAGCCGACACGTGTTTCGTCGCATACACTGGGAAATCGTCCCGCAACTTTCTCAAGGCTCTACAATCTTTGGTATATTCTTTTCTTATGTGGTGATAATTTCATCCCACATAGTGTAAAATATCTGTCTTCTGCTTTAAAATCGGTTCTCCATTCAAGAAAGGTCTCCGTCTGACCTCTCCACGAGCTCGTACGGCAGTTCTGTCATCAACGTAGTCCAAAAACCGTGACTCTCGAGTGCGAGAACCGAGAACAAGAAACTCAAAATACTGTGTTAATATTTATGCATGCAATGTGCAAATACATGTTTAGATACTCTACAGATATATGCTGGGGATTTCCTTTGTGTATTCAGTGGCCTTGTCCGCAATTTTGCGGGAGGTTGGTGGTTCTCCTCACCTTACAGCACCATTCAGAATTTAGGGTCTATTGAAACTAATTTGTGCAATTTTCATGAGTGGCGCCATTTCACCTAACTCAATACCAATGTCTGTTCAAAGGTCCTTGACTGAAGTATCCTGTCTGTTCCATCAAGCTATTGGTCGATGGTGAAGAGCATCAAAGACAGGGTCATTCTGGTCTCATACATCTCTCTGGCCCTAATTGTGGACATAAAGTTGTAGTCACTTTGAACACATCTGTGAGTACCATATATAGAAAGGCAACTCAGGACAAATAGGGCCTAATTTAGAGTTCAGCCGAGGGGTTACTCCCCACAAATGTGACAGATTTCTTTTCCACCGTACTACACGCTTCATTGGATTTAATGCACTTGTATTGCATCGGATATCAGTTGATTTAAATTACACTGGAGACCCATCTGGGTTAACAAAAATATACCAATACTGTCTGCATATTCTTTGTTGCTAATTTTGTGATGGGCCAGCATTGGAGCCAGTCTCTGAAGAGTCAAAATGTTCTGGTAAATCTACAATATATGAGGAGAATAATAATAGGCCAGAATAAAACACTCTCTTAATCTGTTATGAGTTGGTGTTAGACCAGACTTGTTGACAGATTTAACTGCTGCCAAGTGTCTTTGTGTAAATGCACCAGGAAGTGCAAAAGGGTGTTCTCAATCCTCCACAATTTCAACTTTTGTCAAAAGGAGTTTCTGCTGACTTTATGAAATGTGATGCAATAATGAGTAAAGTAGGCAAAGCATGTAGTTTTCCTTTCTTAGGTATAAGGCTTATGGTTATTATGGTATTAAGTATAGACCAGGCAACATTAGTTATTTTGTGTTCATCTGTATATTCTGTTAATTTTTGCAACAGTATGTTGGAAAAAATGCTTTGATCTGTATTGATAAGACCCAATAGATGGTAGTTTATTGTCTCCTACTAGAGCTCCTTTTCATTAAGGGTCCGTGATAAAGAACCTTTCGAGGATGAAAGGATTAAGTATGTTTGTAATAGTTTTTTGAAGAGGTGTTCCAAAAGCTTACTCCATGAAGATGTATTTTACTTCAAAACCAACTATTAGGATTCCATCTAGCCCCGAATATCGAGACGACTTCTGAGGAGTAATTATGTGATTTCTTTATAGAGTGGCAGATTAAATATGTTCAAGTTCAATTTGGGCAATAAATGCGGTAGTTACCATCCAGAATATCCTTGAGTATTTAGTCTTGATTTGTTCCTGTAAGTTTGTCCAAGCTCCGTCATATTTGGATCAGTGTTCTCCCAAGAAACGTTTTGAATTTGAATTTAGTTGTTTGATTTTGAGATCACAATTTTCAAAGGGAAAATATTTTATCAAATGTCTTTTTTTCCTATTGAGGGCCATTTTTTTGCTATAAATAATCCATTGTATTTATTCAGTTGATAGTTGGGCTAGCTTGTTGATCAACTTTTCCAAATGGTAATTAAAGGAAAAAAACGAATATTTGAAAGGCAATTTTTCTAGTTGACTATCTAAAATAGAAAAGGGTTTAGGTCCTTGTTCAATAGTTCCGTAAATTTGTCATCCAAAAGTATATTCAGTTTCTTTAACAAGTCAGTATTCCATTTTACAATAAAACTGTTGATAATTACAGATTGCTCCTCTTAAAAGATTTTAAAGTTGTCATTTAATTTGTGTTTTAGCAGCATGCTAATAGCTTGAGGGTTGTGATCAATTTCATTTCTTGTAAAATGTTAAAATTGCTGTACATGTTGAGATCCCCTGCATGTAGGTAAGCATAATAAATTGTGGAACTAAGGTTTTTTGGAAACATTTGATTGTACTGGGCAAAAATGAACATGTCTTCCAATTAAAAATCTAAAGCCCAAGTCATTAAAAAGAGTACATATTTTCCCCAACTGTTTTAACTTTTTGTTTGTTAGTTGAGCATCATGGACATTGTCAAAGAAGTTGAATGAGTCGTTGGGAGAAAATGTGCTTGTATTAAATAACACATTTTCAACTAACATAATCAGTTATTATGATTTTATATTGAGAGTAAGTTTTGATGAAATGTTCAATTCCTTAAAAAAGTTTAGTTAATCGTAGAATTATTCTTTGTACATCTTAGAGGAATATGAACACTCATAATTACGAGTCATTGATCATTAATAGTCATGTTTTGTTGCTGTTTTTAAAGGAGTTGCAAGTATATAGGGGTTACCTTAAGTTTTGTTCCTTTCATGTCTGAGGTATTGCTGACAAGAGTTATTAGACTTCAGCTTGGTAGGCCCTTAGAGTTTATCCTTGCAGGTACTTTTAATGTGGGGAAGATGTTGAAAGTAAACATAGACACTATATGCCATAGTTGTGTACAATGTTTAAGTTTGGTCCTCTTAGATTCAATTGTTTTTCAATTCCAGCAATATTCCAGGACCACATTTGAAGGCTGCCTTTGCATAGGTGCATAACTCTTCTGATAAAGGTCCTTGCATGATTTTTGAACTCTCAAAAATAATGCTATTTTTCCTCAGTCTTTTTTAACTGTGCAAAATGCTTGTGGCTTTTGAGAGACAATACTCTGCCGAAAATAGAAATCATTTCGGAGGGTTCATTTCAGGTTTATTCAGAATAGTGATATTGTTATTAAATCTTTTTTTAATTAGTTTCCTCTGTTTTTGCAGCTACAGTCACCAAGGCATTGCTACTGTGGTGTGGATATTCCTTTTTGTGATGTCACAAGAAGGTCATATTTTTATTGAAACTGCAAGGATTGATTGACCATTTTGTGTTGAAATGTTATGTTGTTCCTTGTTTGATCTTGATAGGGAAATATATTTATGGAATTGATGTCATTAGTAATGTTGTTGGTGGGACTGATACAGTTATCGCATTCATATCTTCCAATAAAGTGTTATTAGAGGATACAGTTTTAAATGTTGTTTGTGGCTGCATTTCAGTATCTAATATTTCACAGTTTGACTTGTTTATCCGTTGCCCAATTTTAACATGAAGTAAATGGACCAAGCCAATAATTGCATATGTTCGCACAGTATTCTTTTGATTGGTCGTGAGAGTTTACAGGTGACATTTAACTTCCTATGAGATTAGTATATTTTAGGGTAAAAATTGCTTTCACATAATTATGTGAAATGTATGGAAAATTGTGTGAAATACACAAAATTATGCAATTAATGCAATTTGTGGGAGTAGAATTAATCCCTGTGTCCATTTTTGACATGAGGATGCATTGTGTGCAATCAAATCATGAAAAACTCAAGTGCTGAGGACAACAACCACGCACGTTCTGGTTGTTTGTATTTCCGCACTCTTGCAGAGGACTGCCCCTGTGTGCAAAGTGCAAAAACAACAATTCCAGTCAGCAAAAAATATAGGTTAATCATGCAAAAAGAGGGATTTCCTCTCAGTCACAGTATAAGAGAGAGAGAAGGGAAAACTGATGGAAACAACAAAAACATAAAGAGAGAGTGTGACACAGAAAAGAAAAATAATGCTAAAATCGGAGATATCATTGAGGAGTCAGATATGGGCAAATGAGAGGCATCGTAGATAAAGATGGAGATAGTGAACACAGAGTAATCAACATGAGAATTAAAAGGATAAGAGACAGGCAAAGAAATATAAACCCAAAATCAGCACAAGGTAGTGTTGATGACAAACAGAAAGGCCTCCTATCTGCAACATAGCTATCAATAATTCATGAAATACAGTAACCCTTGGTTGTGTGGCATCCACTGCACATCAATGAAGACTTTTTATCCAGAGTGCCACTGCCTGAAATGTTGAAATCAGTCTTTGCAAATACTTTTTCCATCTATTGCAATATTATGGAAAATATGATCAACTTGTAAGGGATGTTAAGGAAAAATGAGAAGGAAAGTAAAAGTAAAGGAATATGCTTTTCCTATTTTGAAAAAGGATAAGGACATATTTAAATTGCATATGCAGTTTATTTATATTGTTTGTGAAGCTATAGCTTTTTTCCTCATTTCCTAGGGAAATAAGCCAAAGGCCATTCACAATGTGGATTTGCCGAACACAGCTGTATTGCCCTAAATTGTTTAAAACAAAAATTTCAGGATGTATGAATCCTGTGCAAAGAAGATCCCAAAAGACTCAGGGGCATATTACCAACAACTAGTGATAATTATCGCTATGTTGGTTTAGCGGGGATATTTATATCGCCGAGCTGCGGCGATTTTTATCGCTTAGGAACCTTGCTATTATCAAGGGTTATCTCCTAAGTGATAAAAATCGGCCGAAATGCATGAATATCGCTGAAAAGTCAGCAATATTCATGCATTACCGAGCTAATGCTCTTAGTCATGTTATCCACCTACCATTGGATAACGAGGCTAAGAACTGCTATGGGGCAGGTGTTAGCTTTTGGAGATATTCGCGCTTACAGCGAATATCTCCAAAAGTTGGTAATAGGAGATAGCGATGTTAGCGACTGTTTCCAGTTGCTAACATCTTGGCACGCCCACTTTGCATGTCAATAGTGATAAATATCACTGACATGCAAAGCGGGGCCCAAGATGGTCGCTATCTCCTACTAGCTGTCGCTAACTGGTGTTAGCGACAGCTAGGTAATAGGGAGATCATTTTATCTCTGCTTTCTTGGATTTTAAAGCCTAAAAAGCGGAGATAAACCCCCTTGATAATATGCCCCCCAATTAGGATCCTGGATTAGTAAACCAGCCCGGTATTCACAACTTCTTTGATAACAATATTGTTGTACATGAGCCTAGAGGTTAGGAAAGGTTGCCCTTTTTCATTTTCTTTTCCTCAACACAATGTTTGGTGCGCTGTGCAGGGTAATGGGGGCCTCGATATAAATGTTTCTATGATGGAGAAACAAACAAAGCTCTGCAGAATTGCAAATCTGAAGGTTTATTAGGAAATATGCTATGCATGATTTGAGAAAAAGCTGCCACATCCATTGATGTGCCTCTAAATTAATTTGTGAATATTCTTTCTTTTTTTGCGAATCCACAGAGGATGCAGACATTTGCAGTCCATAAACCTCTCATTTTTAACCTCTTCAAACCCAAATTGGAAAACTTCGTTTAGATTAGAATGCGGTTGCTTTCTCTGCTTTTCATGAATACATAGTTGATGCTAGTGAGGGCCAGTGAATTTGTGTAATTCTGTGGATGAAGCATTTACTTCAGAATTATGATGTTATATTTGCCAAAAATGTGCATGATTTGACAAAACATATTTTTTTTACAGCTAAAATGGATGAAAGTAATACTGCCAAAAATGCCACAAAATGTCTACTTTTTGCCACTCAATTTAAAAAAACTTACAATATAATTGTATCCTTCATACCACATAGTCTTAGTGTCCTTAGTAATGGTCAAGCTCTACAGAGAGGTATGGGGTTCTGTCATTATGATGATGAAATATATTTTTACAGTGAATCGTGTTCCATATTTCATGATTTCCTGTGCAGTATGGGTTTCTCGCTACCTTTTGTGTAATAAAATATCCCCAACATGCACTATTACATATTTTTACATAATTGTTTCTATAGTTCAGCTATATTTTCCACGGTAAATGCATTTTGTGATATACCTATAACTTTGGTCCCCATAGACACACTTAGTCAATGGAGCTAAGGTCCGGCCTGGCAATTTTCATGCAGTTGCATGCAGGGCAAAATATTTTAAGTGGGGCTGAAAAATGATATATTTTGCCACCTTAGCTACGAAAGGAAGTTTGCTCACCACTGCAGCAAAAAAGATTGAAGAATTTTACGCCAAACTTGAAATGAATATTGAACTTTAGTCAATAAGTGTGGTTTTTGTCATTATGTGTATAGTTTGATAGCATTAAGGTTTAAAAAAAGCGCTGGGTGGGCTTGAAGGGGTGAACACTTTACATATGGTGACAGTCGAAACAGAATTTTGGTTTAATTATAACTTTAGCAAAGTTTGATGACTATACATGAAATCTGGGACACATGTTGAACGTACTCTTGGTGTTTTCAAATTCATTTACATTCATCAAGGTGAGGCCAATCTAAAGAGGGGTTGGTTAAAAAATTGCTAATTTGCTAATAGCTTTTACACAGTGAGTTAAATCAGTACAAAATTTGGCAGAAGTTTTAGTCAAATTATTTTTATATTGCAACATCAAGTTTTTTTCCAATTCATCAAGGTGGGCCGAGTTAAGGGGGCAATAAAATGCTCATTTGCTAATAATTTTGGCTCTGTTTGATGCCTGTACATGAAATGTAGCCGGTAATTAGCAAACTAACACTCAGTCTGGGTGGTGCAGGTTTCATGCAGATCCAATACAGGAGAGGGCAAGAGAAATTTGGGAAGGGAGTCAAGACATTTTGATTTAACAATAACCTTGGCATGATTTGTTAGAGTTGCATGAAATTTGGTAGACTTGTCATGTTTATCTTTCTTTTGATAGTCACAATTTCATGTAGACCAATCGTTGGTGTGTGGGGGGACACATCCAATAGGGAGGTCAAAGAAATGTTCATTTGCTATGCCATTTGACACATTTGGCAGACATTGAGCAGGTGTAGCTTTTTGTTGATTTCTCAAGTTTTAAGCAGATCTGCTATAGGGAGAGGAAAGATCAACGAGCTGCAATAAAAGTTTCATTCACTAACATATTTGGCTTTGTTTGATTAAACTGATTTCACAGATGAAACTTGACTTAAAAGAGCACTGATGCACTTTATTTCAAAACCTATGTAAGACATTACGCACTATAGTGCAATGTTTTGTGTATGATACTAAGCAGCCTATTTGTGCACAAGCACAGGGTAAGAGAGGAACAGCAGCCCACGGTTAGTGTACATGACTTTGTTCAGCTCTCTCCACATAGTGCAACACAGCACAGCAACTTTGGTTGCTGTACTGAGGTTCACTTTCATTTAGGAAATGTGCCCCAAAACGTGAATAACTCGAAGAATGATGCCTCCATGAGTCTTCTCTGTCACAGATGGAAAGCATTCCAGCCCTCTTCACTGCATGACTCTAATACAACCAGAGATCTCTTCCCTTCTTTCTAAATGTGGTGATTCGGGTACTTTCAGTGACCATCTAGTCGTTTGGCCAAGTGGTACCGTAATCTGACTCTGACCAAGAACACGTTACCTTTAGTGAACAGCTCTCCCATAGAGAGTCCTGTAATAGAAAGCCCAGCGCTATTGGCCTGCAAGCTGACCAGTGACAGCGTGCACATTTTGGGGATCGCGGGCAAATCATATTTTAGGGGCCCCTATACAGAACAAGTGTAGTTTTTATTAACCATTTCCTGCTAATTAAAGTCTACATGCCAAACAAGACTAAATATATGATACATTTTAGCAAAGTTAAGTTTCTCAGGGGGCCCTTTGGAAGGTGGGGGCCCCTGGGCAATTGCCCACTTTGTCCATGCCTTTAAACGTGTCTGAAGCTGACAAAAGATAGGCCTTTTAGGCCCAAACTGGTACACTGACATAGGAAGTTTAGAATTAGTTCCTTATCTAATAATCCCATATTTTGAGAAAGGGGTCATTATATTTCCCTAGGAGTCCTTTTTTACGTAATCATTCTTGTAACCTAGAGTGATATAAAGGATTTCTAACCAATCATATCTTTTTAGATTTTTATTTATGAAAATGTTATGTTTTTACGGAGTGGTGGGAAAAAGTAATACATAGATGTTCAAATTATAACGGGCGTGGACATAATTGCATTTTGAAACCTTATAGTTTTTTTTAATGATTGCGCTAGTTAATGCTGAGATCTCATTCTTTAGATAAAATGTGCAAAAACAAGAGATACCTTCCATTACCAGTAAATTGTTAGGGCAATTACCTTCAGAAGCATAGCTGCATATCTCGAACATTTTTCAAAGAAAATAGATGTCTGTTTTTTTCCATTAAAATAACCATTAGTTTTTCTTTCCTCCTGGTCTTTTTGGTCATACGACGACTCTCATGAAGAAAATACTAAGAATCCATTAGCACGACAGATTTAGCCATGTGTGAAATAGAATTGCATAGTCTCTGATCATCTCACTACCTAGACATGAAATATATCACGTGACAAGTATTATCCCTTGCTGAGATGTACTAAAATGTCAAAAGGGACACAGGATAGAACCAGCTCCAAAGGCATGTCAAGTAAAGGAAATGAAAAAGGAGACGAATAGGAAACTGTTAAGCTGTTCACCCTTGTATAACCTTTACCTGGAAAACAGAGATACCTTTTCATGTTGTAAAAGCTGCTTTATAAAACTGTCATGCAGTGAGGAAACCACTGCTGTTCCCCTCCCCCAAGACCCTGCCCATCTATTATCATAGGCCAATTTTATTGCCCATCATGTAGCAGGTTTAATCTCTTTCAGTGTAATGGAGTTTGCAAGTGACATAGGGTGAGCCTCAGTTATTTCGAGACAGGTGAAGGACATCCAAAGATTTTCAATTTGTACATCAGGATTATACAAATTGTATATAGTCTCTTGAAAATATGTTTATTATGTTTTGATCTGTTATTGCACTTTCCTTTCAAAGAGGGGAACTGTTGGACAGCTTTCATCACCTGAATATTTTAAAAAGCTTGGAAATTGACAAGAGACCTTACTCCGAACAATATATTTCCTATTCTGCCAAGTGAATGTCCATTTAAAGAGCTAAATACATACTTACAGTAAGTATCAACGGGGATCCTAACCATATATATTCATCGGACTGAACAGCTTTGGAGTGCGGTGGTTTCTTTATATTATGAAGAAAGGGGATATATATATATTTATATAAATATAAATATATATTAATATATATATATATATATATATACACACATATATATATATATATATATATATATATATATATATATATATATATATATATATATATATATATATATATATATATATATATATATATATATATATATATATATATATATATATATATATATATATATATATATATATATATATATATCAAAGCTCCCAAGTGCCCACAGGCTAGGACGCACACAACCAACAGCTTGCTGAAAAGCATTTCTTTGGGTAAGGTTGAGTTCCGCATTCCGATACAATTACAGCTCTCATGTCGAAAGTTAAAAGCCTGAAGCATTTCTGAGGTACTGCTCTCTTCAGAGGCTCGACAAGAAGTTTGCGCTGTTTGACACACCCAAACAAGTTAATTAACCACCCTCAGATGGGCTACATCATAATGTTCACCGCAGTGCCTGTTGGGCCTTGTGGTCTGTGGCAGCAAATTACTCCACTGATGGGTGCACGATAATTTAAACTGTTCACTTTCAAAGCCCTCAGATGGGCCTCGGAAATACGTGTCAGTCCAAAATCTCATCAGCTGCTGGTTCCTTTGCGAGGCTCAGAAGAATTTCGGGCCCCAGGACCCCCAGTCATCACGGGGTGGTGCTATCCTTTGCGGCTGGGCTGCCGCGTTTACCATCAAAGCTCCCAAGCGCCCACAGGCAAGGACGCACACAACCAACAGCTTGCTGAAAAGCATTTATTTGGGTAAGGTTGAGTTCCGCATTCCGATAAAATTACAGCTCTCTTGTCGAAAATTAAAAGCCTGACACTTTTCTGAGCTACTGATATCTTCAGAAGCTCGACAAGAAGTTTCTGCTGTTTGACACACCCACACAAGTTAATTAACTGCCCTCAGATGGGCTACATCATAATGTTCAACGCAGCTGCTGGTTCCTTTGCGAGGATCAGGGTCAAAGGCTGCGTTACAGAGAGGTGTAAAAAGGGGCGTGGCCTCATTACACGTCTCTGCAACACAGCTGTCGGGCGCATACTGGAGGTACCTGGTGGGCTAGTTGGCTCACAGGGGACCTCAGGATTGAAGAGGAAATAATTCCCCAATCTAGCTCACTACTATTCCTGAAGAGTAAATTTAACTGTACTTACCAGTAACTTGAATTTCCTTCAATATAATATCATTGCCTGCTATATAAAATACTAGCAGCCCGTCCCCAACTTGTCCCGGAGCAATCAGGCTTCAGGGCCACCGCCCGCCCCGGCCCCCACCCACCACTACATTGTGCGTGGGTCCCTCGAAGTAGCAGCCCATCCCGACCTTGGCTACAGGCACCCCCGCCCGCCCCGACATTGTCCGTGGGTCCCCCGGAGCCTTACCTCATCCGCCGAACCTCCCGGCGCTCTTGAGTTCACCGGTTCGCCGCTCCTCGCCGCTGCTTCCAGCCTCTCCGCCGCTCCTCACCGCACCTCCCCGCCTGTCCGCCGCTCCTCCCCGCGCTCATGTCCGTCACTCCTTCTCGTGCTCCTGGATGCCGCTCCTCCCCGCGCTCCTGATTTTAGCATGCACGTCGCGGCCGGCGCTACTTTCATGGGACTACTTTTTTTTCTCGTACATTTTTTAAATAACTTATATTTCTTTAAATTATATAGCTTTTGTCCATCTGCACACCCTGACAATTACAACGATGTATCCGGTGTGTGGATTGGCGCAGTGGTTCCCGAGTTTACCCGCCTCAAAGGTTCAAAGTTCTTTATAATATTAGTATAGATATATAAATTAAAAAAATATTAAATTTAAAAAATATATATTACACTTTAAATATTTTTTAAAACATTTTTTTCAATTTATATTAAAAATATGTAATGTAATTTAAAAAATAAAATATCTAAAAATAAAAAGTTTAAACTAATGTAGTAAATTCGTATAACAAAATATAACAATTAATACATTTAATAATTATCATTTACAAAACTTTTAAAATTCACGGAGGTTTTTTACGCTGAGAGGAGGTCTGCCACTCTTTCACAAGGATGATGTCATCAGTGATGTCATTTGAGATGTTATCAGTGATGTCATGAGTGATGGCTCTGACCATGTCATGAGTGATGTACTATGTGACGTCATCAGCAGTGCATTGCGGGCGCGCGAGTTATAGTTAACTGAACTAACTATAACGGGGGAATTTCAAAGGTTTTGTATGAGTGAAATGTCCAGCTAACTATAACATGTGTGAAACCTATGGTTTTTTCAATTAATTTGCAAGGTTTTTTAAATGCTAATTCTTAACTATAACGTGTGTGAAACCTATGTTTCTTTCAGTGAATATATATATATATATATATATATATATATATATATATATATATATATATATATATATATATATATATATATATATATATATATATATTCACTGAAAAAACCATAGGTTTCACACCAGTTATAGTTAGGAATTAGCATTTAAAAAACCTATTAAATTCACTGAAAAAACCATAGGTTTCACACAAGTTATAGTTACCTGGAAATTTTACTGACATAAAACCATTGAAATTCTCATGTTGTAGTTAGTTGGAATCACTATAACTTGCGCGCCTGCAATGCACTGCTGATGACGTCACATATTACATCACTCATGACATGGTCAGTGACATCACTCATGACATCACTGATGACACCATCCAGTGAATGTTTGTCTTTCTGAAAAAAATAATTTTTTTATATGTATTTGTAAAGTACGATGCAAGAATAAATGGTTAAATAAGTGTGTAAATGGATGTTTGTTTTTAAAATAATTGATTGGTTAACTGCCTTATTAAGTGTATCTTAGTGAATACATATATTAGCAAGTAACTTTTATATATTGAAATGTATGTATCAGTGTTTCACTTTGTGTATAAGTGGCTGTATGGGTTGGTGACTGACTCACTTTTTGTATGTGTTTTGAAGACAGCAAATGCACAGGACTGTATAGATGTATGAGTGTGTATATGTGTATGTTAGTGAGTAAAAGACTGTCTCACTATTGTCTTTTTCAGTAACAACATATGTTTTAATCTAGTATATGTGAGTATTGATTTATAAAACTGAGTATATGTGAGAGTGAGAGATTATAAGGGTTCCTGTTTAAATTAGTATGTGTTTATATAAGTGATTGTTTAAGAGAGTAAGTATGTGTAAGTATTCTTAGAAGTAAAGTGGTAGTGTGTGTATAGCTGTATATGCAAATAAATGAATGTTCATTAGTTTTTTTGCATGTGTGAATATGTGTGTGAGTAACTTTTGGATGACTGTCAGTGTGTAACAGGATGTATAGGTGTATCACTACATATAATGAGTGAGTATATGTATGAATGACTATATAGAACTGTTTGTGAATGAGTGGATGTGTATATAGATGGTGGAATTACTGAATTGTTTGTTGTAACTGGTATGGGTATCTCCACTTTTTTGAAAATGTTAAATTCTATTCTTGAATATGTGTTTCAAGACTTACATTACACTGAAAGGAGGACTCTCACTCTGTCACAAAGATGGTGTCATCAGTGATGTCATGAGTGATGTCACTGACCATGTCATGAGTGATGTAATATGTGACGTCATCAGCAGTGCATTGCAGGTGCGCAAATTATAGTGAGTCCAACTAACTATAACGAGGGAATTTCAATGGTTTTATGTCAGTAAAATTTCCAGGTAACTATAACTGGTGTTAAACCTATGGTTTTTTCAGTGGATTTAATAGGTTTTTTAAATGCCAATTCCTAACTATAACTGGTGTGAAACCTATGTTTTTTTCAGTGAATTTCATAGGTTTTTTAAATGCTAATTCCTTTCTATATCGAGTTTCTAACCTATGTTTTTTTTACAATTTGCTGTTTTGTGTAAGTATTCATTTTTGAGTTTTTTTTATATCATTTTTTCCTTTTGCGCTCTGGGTGCGCGCTCCGGTAAGCTCTCCGGTAAGCTCTCCGGTAAGCTTTCCGGTAAGCTCACCGGTAAGCTCACCGGAAAGCGCACCCAGAGCACTACTTTCGCTCGTGAAAAAAAATATGAATGAAAAGTTAATAATAATGCAAAACATTTCGTACCATACAAATAAAATCCGTTTTTTTTAATAAGGAAAATGATTATGCATTTCCGTAAAAGTATGATGACGTCACTTTGGCGCGCAATGTAAGCGCCCTCGGAAGCGCCTACGTTCGCGCCGCGCATACGCCCCCAGAAGCACCTACGTTCGCGCCACGCATGCGCCCCGGAAGCGCCTACGTTCGTGCCGCGTGTGCGCACCCGGAAGCGCTCCGGAGCGCGTAGCGTAAGCGCGTCGGGTCATGTGACTTTAAAATAACACTTTTCATTGGTTGCTAACAGTTTTTTTTACAAAGAATGAAATCCCCACCCATTTCCTTCACTTCTTCTTTCACTTTTGTGACTGCAAGACCTGCCTTTTTGCTCCTGGATATTTCTTGGTTTTACAATGGCTGCCAGACAATCCAGCAGTGAGGATGAACCAGAATTCATCAATGAAGAGCCTCCTCAACGAAAAGTTAAGGAACATTCCATTTGGAATTTTTTTAAAATCCCACCTGGCCAAAAAAAGGTGAATGCTCCAAAAGTGGAGTGCAGGATCTGCAAAGAAGAGCTGTCACGGGGTAACCCCTTAAAAAAGTACTCTTTTGGGAACTTCACAATGATCCGGCATGTGGAGAGGAAGCACCCCCAAAATTTTGCCCGGAAAAGTGTCAGGGCTCTGGCACAAGAGGTTCCCAGTGATGGGGCCTCTACATTAACCGGAGGAGCAACTTCTTCTGGGAGGGGGAGATCACAAGAGCTGGTTCCGAACATTCAACCTGCTTTTAACCATGGTGCCCTCAGATGCAGATACTGCAATCAACTGCTTACCTTTGGGGAACAAAGTGTACAGCTCGTGGTTCGAGCATTAGAAAACCATTGCTGCCCTTCCCACCCCAAATTTTTTTTGGTTTTTTTGCTCCTGTTGAGCAGTTTCCATTCCCTGTTTTTGTTCCTGTTTAGAAAATAGAAGAAAACAAAAAGTTCTTTTCAGAACTACCTCCAATTCTCATCAAAGAGCTATATTCTTAAAAAAATGAAAAAGAGTAAGTGAAATAGAGTTCATTGATAATGGAAAGGAGAATGAGTAAGAAAGAACAGAAAGGTATGAGAGGAAAAAGGAAGTGAAGTAGGAGGACTGAAAGAAGGTGAGTGTTAGGAAAGAAAGTTATGAGAAGAAGAGTGAATATGAGGAATGTTGATATTCAATGAAAATGTTGAAAAGGAACAGGGGTGTGGAAGGATAAGAAAAGATGCATTGCTGGAGTTGAAGGCAGAAGGCCTCATTTATGAAGCCATGCGTCACTTTAACGCCACCAAAGCATCACTTTTTGTGACGCAACAGTCCAATAAAAAATGCACCTTATTTATTCATATTTACAAAGTGGCGTTTCTAGGTAAATACGTCGCTTTGTAAACCCCTGTGCCACATTATTCCTACGTCAGGTGTAATGTATGCAAAAGGGACGTATTGACGCAAGAAAGGGTCGTAGAGGTGACACAGTGAATAAACTGGAGGCCTCATTTCTGAAAAGTGACGCATCGCTACGTGAAAACAGCGAT